>NW_004949177.1:715450-741512 GCF_000317375.1 Microtus ochrogaster
CATTGAAGGGCATCTAGGTTGTTTCCAGGTTCTGGCTATTACAAATAATACTGCTATGAACATAGTCGAACAAATGCTCTTGTCGTTTGCTAGGGCATCTCTTGGGTATATTCCCAGGAGTGGTATTGCTGGGTCCAGGGGTAGGTTGATCCTGTCAATGACTTCTTTTGTGAGCATAAGCATGTCCTTCTCTTAAATTCTGTCTTCCAGTTACATAGGTTCAACTGTTGCCTGCTATCATTACATGATCTCTAATCATCCCCCAAATGGAAACAGCCCAATTCCACCAACAATTAAATGGATAAGTGAAATAACGTGTGACTATAAAGCAAAATATTGTATATACATAACAAAGAATGAAGTACTGATCCACACTGCAGTATAGATGAATATTGGAAAGATTATTTCACATGATGAGTGAGACATGAAAGGCCACATAGTACATAATTCTATTCATATCAAATGTCTAGAACAGAAGAAGATCAATTATCACTTAGGGAACAATGAATGGAGAAAATTCCATGATAAGTAACAAAATTTCTTTCTAGGAGTGATAAAATGTTCTTGAAATGACTAATACTGAGGAGTATAGCTTAATCTACTGAATCATCTGCTTTAAATCACCACAGTTGCTCATTCACATTTTACAAAATCACACAGTTGCTCAATTAAATTAAAAATTCATTCATTTCTCTCATAGATAATATGGCAATCACAAAATCAAGAGAATGGGGCAGATCATCTATATTTTGTCTTTTTCTTTTTCTTTTTTTTGGTTTTTCGAGACAGGGTTTCTCTGTGGTTTTGGAGCCTGTCCTGGAACTAGCTCTTCTAGACCAGGCTGGTCTTGAACTCACAGAGATCTGCCTGCCTCTGCCTCCCGAGTGCTGGGATTAAAGGCGTGTGCCACCACCGCCTGGCTATATTTTGTCTTTTTGGTAGTTAGCTAGCCTATAATGGCTGAACATCTCTGCAGACCTCATATAGATTTTCTAACAATAATCCAGATGACTAATGCACAGCTACACTGATACCATGCTGATAAAATACTTTAAAGGTTTTTTCTAGGTTTCTTCTGCTTGATTCTTTGTTGCTTAAATTATTCTTTTGTCCATGTGCTATGGACTGCATTTGAATATACAAAACAGACATTTACAAGATCAGGTAAAGAAGGATGATATAGATATCTCTTTCCCTATGCAGCTTTTATCTAGTGCTCTGCAAACAATAGACATTTCTAAATGCATTTTGAAGTTCAATTTATATTCTCTTAATAAAAACTACTACACAAATCCCTGTATATCTACTTTGTAAAATTCTTTTAAGGTGGAAAAAGAGAGTCAGGATAAAATGTGTGGTTTCCAATCAAATTGTCCTCTTTGGATTTGTTCCTATGGGGTCCATGACTGGCTTTCACAGTCACTTTGCTTAGATTAATAACCAAGAGATTTGATGGTCTTTCAGAGTGCAATAACGTGGGAAGACACCATGCTGAGACATCATTTCTGTGGCAGTGCTAGTCCATGGCAACGCAAAAGGCTGAATACATTTGAGGTTTAGGGAAAAGCCTTCCTAACTTGTAACTGGGAGGGGGAAGAAAGAGGGGGAGGGGGCTTCACAACAGATGCCTCTGTTGGCACTTGGAAAGAACTACTTCACACACTATCACTTGCTGTCACAAAGCCTTGAAGATTCTGAGGTTGGCCTTGAAAAAAGAAATGAAACCATGACACAATGGTGCAATTCAAATTTTAGAAAGGATGCTTTCCAATTAATGTGTATATTTTGGAGACAAATTGCCTGAAATTCTGCTGGTGGTTTTGAATGCAAAAGAAAACTATATTTTCAGTCAGACTCTTGAAATGTCTGTCTTTTCACTGACTTGGAAAAAAGGGTAGGGGGAAAAGAGTGAGAATTCTCTCATATATGCCTTCTGAATCATGGTGGATTTTCCTGCTTCCTGTCTTCCCTCCATTTCAGGAACCCTAGTGGACTTAGAAGGAGTCCTCTTTTTCACAAAGGGTACAGGAATGAGATGAGGAAGGGGGAAATATAGCAACTAAATTACTTACTTTATACACAGTATTTCCTCTTCGTGTAGAGGATGATTCCATTTTCACAGGAAGTTTCTTGAAGCTGTTTTAGTGGAAAGCTTGAAGTCCCTTGGTTAAATTAGCAGGGAAGAGCTGGAAATAGCTTGCTGAAACATCCATCTATCTAGCTGACTAGAGCAGGGACTCCCACTCATTCTGCTCACCCCAATCTTCTGCCCTCTTTCCTTTGTCTATACTACCTCAGACCTTGTTTTAGGTTATAAGGAATCTGAAAGGAGTTAGCTTTGTTCCTGTCTTCAGGGAGCTTGCAACTATAGAGATATAGAAGTAGCAAACCTATTAATAATAGAACAAAAAGTACAAAAAGTACAGAGGCAAAGATTGCAAGGGAGAGCATACAGTTAAATTTTCTTGATAGGAGCCTGTAGTAGGAGCTGCGGGCTGTGTTCCTGCCGCCCCAGCTCCTGGTCGCCTGGTTAGCTTATGCCCCGAAATAACAACACACAAATTGTATTAATTAAAACACTGCTTGGCCCATTTTATCTAGCTTCTTCTAGGCTAATTCTCACGTATTAATTTAGCCCATTTCTAATCTGTGTAGCACCACGAGCTGCGCTTACCGGGAAAGATTCAGCATGTCTGACCTGGTGGCTGACTGCATCGCATCTGGCCCAGAGAGAGGAAGCATAGCGTCTGAGCTCACTTCCTCTTCCTGCCAGCATTCTGTTCTGTTCACTCCTCCCACTTATGTTTTAACCTATGAGGGCCAAGCAGTTTCTTTATTATAATTAACCAATGACCTTCCTCCATCAGGAGCCAGTCCGAGTTGATGATCATGGGTGAGAAAGCCTTCCCCATGAGGGGGATTACATAGGAAAGTACCACATAATTCTACACAGGACAGAATATTAGCACTAGTGTATTTTGTGCTAGATGCATGGCAGTATTAGCTTAATTTTAGCTTAATTAGCTACTACAGTATTACAATCATAAATATCCAGTCTGGTGTGTAGGACAGGATCCAACATTTAAAATCTAGCCTGAAGGGATTACATTTTTTTTTTTTTACTGAGTAGTGGTTCTTCACATCTTATCTAATGGAATTCTTAATTTTATGGAACTTAGAAAATAAGAGTTGGACAAGTCAAGACCTGTCCTTTTTCTTTATGACACTGTAACTGTTAAATGGGTCTTTTATTTCTAGTTTAATTTCATTACAAATTGCATCTATCTATCTGTCTGTCTGTCTGTCTGTCCGTCCGTCCGTCCGTCCGTCCGTGTGTGTGTGTGTGTGTGTGTGTGTGTGTGGCTGTGTGTATATACATAAACCTGAATTTTCCTCTATAGAAAATAAAACGCAAAGAAATAGTAATAGCCCTTTGAGGTATTGTATGTAATCTGCCAATGAGAAAAATCGGAACATATTGCTCATTCCTCACTTTTTTCACCATGTTACTGAATGCTCTCCTCTCCTGTAGTTGTTTCGTTTTGATTTTGTGCCACCATTTAACATAGCACATGTCCTAATTCTGCAGTGAAATTTGTTGAATATCTTCAGGAATGGAGAATGAAACTAAAACTGGATGTATTTTTTCCCCTATGCTTAACTCTTGTTCATTTGTGTAAAAATGCAATAGGGTATAGGACATGGGCTTCAGTGGGCTTGGAAGCCACATGAGAACATTCTTATCCCTCAGAAAAAAATATTGATTGAGCAACTACACTTATTCATTTCTTAAAATTGTATGCTAAGGGCCTGCATTGGCATAGGGCAGAGAGGTTGCCCTCCTAGACTATTTGGTCTGGGGGATTACAATCAACCAGGATTGAATACCATCATACCAAGTGCTGTCCAAGGACTCTAGGCCCCGGCACAGGAGAGAGGAAAGACAACACCTCTGCACCATTCCTTGTGGCTAAAGTGGATAGTATTCAACTAAGTGCCACCTATGACACAACCAAGAGCCCTGGTCTGGGCTGTCAAGCACCATTATGGTGAGAGAATACAGGGTGTGGATGTGAATGAGAGAGACAGGCGAAATGGTTTGTGGGCTGGGGAAAGAGGTGTACTAGAGAGGTGAGAGTGGTGAGAAACAGGTTGAAGAGAATAGCCAGGTGGCCACTGAATCCAGAGAGATGTCTGGGCCTGGGCTATGACCAGACCCATGTCTTCGTCCAGGAGCAGCCTAGGGGGGCTGTGTTGATATCTGTGGCTCCTGTCCCCACTAGGGTCCATGCAGGACTGGAAACCATGCAGGAGCCTGTGGTCTGGGCTGCCACCTGGGGCTCCATTTGTGTCTGAGGAAAATGTTGCTGTGGGGACCATGTCAATCTGGGTGGCCTACACAGCCACCTATGGCCATGTTGACAACCTGTCCTGAGCTGCCAAGAACCTTATCTGGGTCCATGGTTCTACCGCAGCCAGGGTCTGTATTTAATGCCCATGGCCCATGTTTCCACTGAAGGTCACATAGATAACTGGGGTCTGGGTCACAACCTGTGGCCATGAGGGTGTCAGAGGACTGTGCTAGCACCCAGGACATCCTGATAGTGGCCTGCACTATCAACAAGGGCCATGATGTCTTCTGAGCCGGCGCTACTGCAGAAGGCCATGTCTGGGTCCATGGCCCCGAAGCCACTAGGGTCTGAGTTGATATTCAGGGCTCCTTTTGTCACCAAGAGCCATGCGGATGACTGAAGTCTGTTTGGCCACCTCAAACCATGTCGGTATCTGAGGACCATGCTCTGTCCTGGGCCATGCTAACCTGGATAGCTGGTGCTGCTACCTGGAACTATGGAAACATCTGTGCAGTGACTGTTTGCAAAGGGCATGTATGGATCCATGGCCCTGCAGCAGCCTGGGTCTGGGCTGGTTTCTGTGACTTCAGTTGTCACAGAGGACTCTGTGGATGGCTGGGGTCTGGTCAGCCCCCTATGATCATGTTTGTCTATGCTACTTCTGGAGTGTTGTCATAGGGGTTGTGGTGGCCGCCAGGCTTGAGCTACTACTGAGGAGTTTGTCTGCTGCAACTGTGGTCTGTGTTGCTGTCCATAGCCCATGTTAGCATGGGGGTCATTGGAACCATGCTGTGATGAGCTGGCTCTGCCCTTCACTGGCCCTGGGAAGACTGGCAGTGACCCTCATTGGTTACTGCAGGAGGTGAGCTGGCCCTACCTCTCATGAGAGAGCTCACCCACGCAGGCATTCAGGAAAGATGACCCAACTCCTCATCAAAGGTCATGCACCTCATCTAAACAGAACACTAGAACTGACCCTGGGACTGTCTGGGATATAGGAAAGCCAACCCTAAAGTGTGAGAGCAGGAGAACTGACCCCCCTTGTCTGCCATGAAGTGGCATGTGTAAGGGAAAGATGCTCTCCTCCTTCCACCTCTTGAAACCTGTGGCAGGTGAGAAAGCTGTCCCAGGGGTCACAAGAGTGAGAAAACTAGCCCTGTCCCACACCAGCTGCAGTATACAGGAAAGTGGGCTCTGCACCCTACCTGGGAAGCACACTAGAACTGACCCTGTTGTCAGGGGTGCAAGGAAGCCAGTCTTTATGGGGTGTCAGCAAGAGAGCTGACCTCTCCCTTTCATATTTCTCCTGCAACAATCAGAATCAGAAGAGCGGGCCCTGTGCCTTACCTGCACAAACCAGTAGAGTGGTTCGGCAATGTGAGTGAGGGGGACCCAGATCTGAGGGCACTGAGAGCAGGAGAACTGGCCTTGCTCCTTTCTGTAGACTGCATTGGGTAAGCTAGCCATGGTAGTGCTGGAGAGTGTGCCTGAGGAGCAATAAGGAGGAAAAGCTAGCGAGCTGACACACAGAGATACCTCCTCGGTCCAGAACCAGGGCAATGAATTCTCCCTCTCCAAGCATTCACTGAATGTATGAACTGTTGGAACATGCGAAGGGAACAAACAAATCTACTACCCAAAACATCAGGACATGATACAGGACATCAACAGGATGTCTAAGAGAAGCCCCACAGAGAGCCCTTTATAGCTGGTATAGCAGGAACCAGAAGCCTTGAGACCGACCAGTGACTTATAGCAATCAATAACTGCCGGTAAAGATGAATGGACTGTGGGATTCAATTGACTACACTATCGCTTTCACTACAAGATTTTTCCTTTTTGGGGGGTGGGTGGGTGGGTGGGTATTGTTTTCAGTTTTGTATATTTTATTTGTTTCATTGGTTTTGGTTTTTCTTTTAAATTTGGTTTTGATTGGGGGGAGGTTGCAAGCGCAGAGGGCAGATGTGAGAGGACACGAAGATAAGTGGACTCAGAATGCATGATGTGCAACCAACAAAGACTCTCTAAAAGAAAAAACACATATACTAGGGTTCATAATTAACCTTTCTAAACTATAGTTTTGTCATGGTAAAAAATGTATTTAAGAATCAACATTCACTCTGTCCTAAGAAGCATTCTGAGTCCTTCACACACATGAGTTCCCATTATTATAAACCAGGCATATGCTGGCAATTTTATTGTTATTATTTTACTCATTTTGCAGGGGAAGAAACAGAAGGACACATTCAGAAAAAAAATTAAATCCATAAATAGTTAAATCTACATGGGTCTTTGTATCTTAGTCTGTAAATTTAATAATTATATCATCAAATATATCTGGTACAGGTGATCTGGACTAGACACCTAGAGTAAAACTTTAGAATAAAATATGGGCTCATGATTTCTCTCTTATTATTTCCTGAAATCTAAAAATTTCCCAACTCACCTTGTCTATGTGTTTCCTTCACCACTAGACTGAGAATCTTATAGTATCAGGGTTCTTCCTCACCTTCTCAGCAGCTCTTGTAATAAGTATTATACATAGAAGATAGTTAACAATTATTTTATAAGTAAATTTGTGGCCAAATTAATGATTTCTACATTTACAAGTCAAATAAGTAAAGTTTGACATGTTTCTGGTTATCTCTTTTATGATATTTCATTCCTAAAGAGTAATGTCTTTGTTTCCTATCAATTTAATGGCCCCAGAGTCTACAAAGAAAATATCTGTATTTTTTTTAAATAAAGTCCCAACTAAGTGGTCTCCATTTCTGATTAGGTTTGATTCATTTATTTCTTATTCTAACAGGAATGATACACAGGGCATAAAAGGAGGTGAAATACGTAAAGTAATGACTAAAAATTGAATTATACCAGGTCTTTAGTTACAATGGGGATTTTAAAAATCTACCGGAGTTTGAAAGTTTCTCCTCTCTCTCATTTTTGCTTTTCTGCCAATCCTTGGTTACTTCTGCTGTGAATATTTCTATTCCTGGCTTAGTATCATTCTTCCAAATAGTATTCCTGCAGTGATTATTGTGGGATGGATCTCTTAACACCCTGGTCTAGTCTGTTGCTGTCTTCCTCTTCTGCAGTTATCTTCCTTCAAACCATCATGCCACTTATTACTTCCAATAACAGTAACCCTCCAATGTCAGTCTTATTGTTCCTTTTCTTTCTTCCATTTGCCATCTTGATGCTCAATTAGTTGCAACCCATCTACAAACATGTGTTCAGGTTTAGCAACCCGGTTTCTTGTTTATCTGATGTTAACCTCTTCCTCCGTTAATGCCACAATCACTATTAAAATTGTTCCCTCTATATGTTGTCAGCTCGTGCTGATCTTTCACTCTGCTGAGGAAAACCACAATCTAGGTTAGATCTCTAACTTTGATGTTTGGGACTGTACTATCACTGCTATGCATGACTGGGGTAAGGGAATAGCTTGCAGCTATGCTTTCCAATCTCACTTTAAATTCCTGACCATGAACTCTAGGTGGATTTTTAATGCAGCTCAGCAGGCATACAATATTTTCCAGGTTCTTCCAATTCTTACATTTTCCAAGGTGATTATTTCTACCTATTCCTACACCTCAAGCTTCCATCTCCTTCTTCCCAACTTCAGTTGTGACTCATAAACCACCTTTCTATTATTCACTGAGAAAATGAAAGCAATTCTATCAGAACTTCCTCAAACTCTTGCCATTATGCTACCACATATATTCCCTCCTGTCATCTTGATGAACCATTTGTGCTAAAGCTAATGGTCAAGTTTTAGTCATCATCTTACTTGACCAAGAAAAAGCCTGTTGACACAGCTCGCATTCCTTTTTCCTGGAAATATGTTCTTTACTTAATAACAAGGATACTGCAAATCCTTGCTTTCATCTCTTGTTCACTGGCCTCCCATTTGCTCTCCTTTGCTGGTTTCTCCTCATTTTCCCAAGTACTATTTGGACTTATCTTTCTATGTTCATTCATCTGGAGATCTCAGCCAATTGGACCACATTACCTTAAAAAATCTGCCTGCTAACAAATCCCATATTTGCATGTTCAACCCAGAATCAATCAGCCTATTTAAAAATTGCAAATTATCTACATTGTCAATATTTTCAACCCCACCTGTTAAGTTATAACTTCTTTCTCCTTTAGCTTGTATCAGTATGTAATGTTCTATGGCATCTTCAAAGATACTCATTTTCTTTCTTCCCAAGCTCCCACTGAGGCATATGGTTTTTGTCTGTTTTGATACTTGTCATATCCCTGATACCTAATTAATGAGGCTAAAGGAAAATTCTTAGAAATTTGTATGTTTTATAAAGGCCCAAGTGTATTTGCATTATATCAGAATATAAAGGCAGATTTGTCCTATAATCAAACCTTGATTCAGGAACTTTTTTCTCTGATTCAATTAATTTTATACATTCTCTGTACTTCACATATTGCCTTACCACACTAATATTTTATGGTTCCTGTCACATGTCAAACATCTTCCCCACATCAGGCCCTTTATAATTCCTTACTCCTCTGCCTAAAGTAATCTTTACCTAATTTCTACCTTTAGTCTGTTCATGACAATAATAAAATTTGTTCAATTAATGCGATTTGTCCTTGACTAATAAATACTCTGGAATATGCTTGATAGATCTTCTGAAAGTTCTTTCCTGTTTTTATCATTTAAATATTCCACACACAAAGGATATTGAGCCTATAATTTGTGGGCCTAGAGAAGCTAAATAAGAAGATAAAACCAAAAAAAAAAAAAAAACCAAACAAACCATACAGTCATCCGCCTGGATATGGGAAGTAGTCAAGATTGCCGGGCAAAAACTGGGAAATTGGGGGTGGGGTGGGATGGGGGTAAGGGGAAATGGGGTGAGAAAAGTGAGAAGGGGAGGATTGGGGGAGCTTGGGGGAATGGGATGGTTGGGATAAAGGAAGAGTGGATATGGGAGCAGGGAAGTATATATCCTATTAAGGGAGCCATCTTAGGGTTGGCAAGAGACTTGACTCTAGAGGGGCTCGCAGGTGTCCAGGGAGATGTCCCCAGCTAGTACCTTGGGCAACTGAGGAGAGGGAACCTGAAATGACCCTATCCTATAGCCATACTGATGAATATCTTACATATCACCATAGAACCTTCATCTGGTGATGGATGGAGATGGAGACAGAGACCAACATTGGAGCACAAGACTGAGCTCCCAAGGTTCATATGAGGAGCAGAAGGAGGAAGAACATAAGCAAGTAAGTAAGGACCACGATGGGTGCACCCATCTACTATGACAGTGGGGCTGATCTATTGGGAGCTCACCAAGGCCAGCTGGACTGGGACTGAAAAAGCATGGGATAAAACTGGACTCTCTGAACATGATGGACAATGAGGGCTGATGAGAAGCCAAGGGCAATGGCACTGGGTTTTGATCCTACTGCATGAACTGGCTTTGTGGGAGCCTAGCCTGTTTGGATGCTCATCTTCCTGGACCTGGATGGAGGGAGGAGGACCTTGGACTTCCCACAGGGCAGGGAATCTGGACTGCTCTTCAGACTTGAGAGGGAGAGGGAATGGAGTGGGGGGAGGGGTAGAGGAGTGGGGAGAGGGGGTGAGGGGGAGAGGATTGGGGGAGGGGGAAAAGAGTGGGAGGAAAGGGAGGGAAATGGGAGGCAGGGAGGAGGCAGAATTTTTTTCAATAAAATAAATAAATAAATAAAATATTCCACACACATTATAGTTTTTCATAGTACTTACAACTATGTTAAATTAGTTGATGTATTTATTTTTTTAATCTATCTGCAGTAAAACCTGAAATAATGAGAGTGAAGGGTTTATACTTTCCACATGCTATTGTGTTTTATGCATAATCACTTCTATTTATAACAAATTCAAAATGGACCACTATAGCTCACCTTTTGTAGATATGTAAAATAGAGACACAGGATAGATAAGTAGATAACCTAAGCTTATATACCAATAAAGAGCAGAACCTAGATTCCATTCTTCTGTCCTGCCTTTAAGATAAGGGTATTTGTCACTTTATTTCCTATTTTTATGTCCAAGGCTGAGAGTTGTGCTAGATCAATAGTAGATACTAAGTGCTGCATTTTGTTCAGATGTTATTTAGGCAATCATTTCTAGGATACACGATCTCACAGCAGATTTCCTGTTCCTTGGGTTCTTATCATTTTTCTACTATCTTCTTTTGTATGTTCTTTGAGCCTTAGGTTGTAGGAGTTGTGTTGAAGATATGTCTGTTGAGTCTGAACTCCCCATAACACCTTGATCTCTACATCCTGTCCAGCACTAGTTTCCCATAGTGACCATTTGCTATACACAGAAGCTTATTTGATGAGGGGTAAAAACTACATTTATCTTTGGGTAAAAGCAAAAATGTAAGAGTATAGCTAGGGATTACATTGGTCTAGTAAAGTGGTTCTAACAGAGTCTCCTCTATGATCCAGAACCTCACTAGTCCTGGGTAGCTGTCTAGGTTTCTAGTATTAGACATGATTTCCCTCCCGTTGAGTGGGCCTTAATTCCAACTAGACAGCTGTTGATTACTGACAACGTGTGAATGCCACTATGGAGCTTTACAGATATCTTGCTAGGCTGGTCATTGTTGTGATTCATAGGCAACTTAGGTGAATAGGACTATTGATTGCATCCCTCCCTTGAATGTTTGCATAATACTTTCTGGTACTTTGAGCAGTACACATTGGAGCGAGACTTTCAAATATCAAATTATTCAAGCACTGTTTCCAAAGCGCATGTAATCTTCAGCAATAGGAATGTAATTTCAACCACTTAGATTTAATCAAGGGCAGCAACAACCCTACATTGTTCTGGGAATCATGTGAACGACCTTAACCAACAACTCAAAACAAGATTTCCCATGACTAGTACTGGGCTTTGTTAAGTAGTTTATGGCTCTTGTGGAAAACATTGTCACCAAAAGTAACATAACAATATCAATAGACATGCTAATGTGGAAGAAGGACTATCTCATAGAGTGCAACCAATAGTCAAAGAACTATAGGCAACTAATGACTACTGCCAGAGGGCAAATTAGCTTCTCTCAGGACAGGCCCCCTAATATCATATACAGTGTACGTAAGTGGTAAGCTTTTAAACTATATAAAACAAACAGAAGAAGACTTAACAGGTTTCATTTACATATTTATCCATCTGTCACTGTGTACATACTGTTACACATATACATATACGTAACAAGCATAATTAATGGAAAAGAAGCCGTCTATGTGAGGCAGATACAGGGAATATGGGAGAGGTAGGAGGAAGAAAAAGAAAAGGGAAAAGTAATATATTTCAATTAAAAGCATAATTCTAAAAAGTTCCTTCATTAAAAAGGTTAATAAAGGCTACATATAACATCAATGGCATGAATATTAGTGCTCTGAACCTGAGGTAGAAAAATGCAGACATAGAAATCTATAACCAAGGTGTTATCAGATATGATTACATGTAGCCAATTTTTCATGGTCTTCAAATTATCTTCCTTCTGCGCATATCTGCATTCTAACCATTTCTTATAAAGAATATTAGATCCATATTAGACTATGGACCTACTCTCATTATTTTAATAAAAATAAAATCTATAAATTACTGTCCTTAATTAGAGTCATTTGGGAACCTTAAATCTACTGCATATGAATTGAGAAGATATACTGCAATTTATCACAAGGCTAAATTACATTCTTCAGAAAATTGGGATACCAAGATCAAGGTTGCTAGCAAGGATGAGACTTACAAGTGTAGCACAATTAATAAAATCCAGAAACAGAAACTGGGTTCCAACCTGAAGGTCAGAAAAGCACAATAGCCAGCCACTGGCTCTTACCTCTACCTCAGTTCGAAATGGCAATCCTTCCTCCAGGAATCTCAGAATGATACTGTGTATGAGTATTTTCTCCATATTATTTTTCTCTCTAGTGTTGGGTGTCATTTTAAACAGCGACTGTGTTTTCGTTTCTTGGACACACAGACTTGAATAATCACATAAAACTATATTAATTACAACACTGTTTGACCAAAAGCTCAAGCGTATTTCTAGCTAGCTCTTGAATCTTAAATTAATACATTTCTATTATTCTACAAATCACTACGAGGCCATGGCTTATTGGTGATGTTATGGCATCTTGCTATAATGTCTTCTTGACTCCACCTGCTCTCTATATAAATCTCTGTTTGGATTTCTTACCTGCATTTACTCTGCTCAGTCATTGGCTGAAACAGCTTTATTAATCAACCAATAAAATCAACACGTATACTAAAGGACATCCCATATCAAACCAAGATAAAGAGAAATTCTTCAGACTGGTAGGCCATTGCCTATCAAATGTTTTTTGTATGTAGCTGAATAGCATATGGAAAGAAAAGATATAATTTTTCTTATTTTTCTTGTGAGTTTTTAATTTTAACATTTATTCATTTGGGTTTTTTATATGTGTATGAAATCAGTTGTGTATGCTATAACATGACTTTGGAAGTCAGTTGACAAACCTCCTTCCACCATGTATATATACCCTGGGGATTAAAGTTATGTTGTCACACTTGATAGCAAACACCATTACCTACTGAGACATCTTGAGCCTTTTTTTTGAACCCTTTCTCAAAATAAATATTTCATAGATGCCTAACAGCAAATATGTAAACAGGGACTACACTGTTAGAGCTGATTTAGAAGTTTATATAGGTCTCTCCTATGTGGGTACTTTGTCTAAATGTCAGTAATTTGGTTTATTAGAAATATTTGAATATATAAAATAACTCCAATCCTCTCTTCATCTCTTCTTTGGAGTCCTAAGTTTGCTCTTAGCTCTCACTGTTTATAGGCTCCAGCTGGAAGCCTGGAGACCTTGGCACCAGGATATGAGGATAAGCACTGAGTCTAGGAAATCAGACAGGTAGTCATCTCAATTTTACCATGTATCTTACAATTAGAGAAACATCCAAGTTGTCACAGTGTTTACATTATCAGAAGCTCATAATTTGTGATGAATGGTTTAAACTGAATTTGAGCAAGGCACAACTGTGTGGTTAAAGTTCTTTGATGTCATAGATCTCTATTGTATTCATTCTAAAACATAGTAAATGTTGAGAACAAAGTTCAAATATTATTTAGTATGAAAATTGAGATCATAAAGCACAGTGAAGTACATTTGAATATTAGGAATAAAAGTTATTGCCTAAATATAAAACAAGAGAGAATGAATGTAGTCAGTGTTTTATAAATGCAGTTTTCCTTTTAATGATTTTAAAGAGAGTCTGATCAATATTTGGAGGACATAACTGAATTTCATGGCAAAGAATGTCAGTGTTCTAATTATGGAAAAAGTCAGAATATAAATATATCTATATTTGTGTAATCTTGTATCATCTTATTTATTTCCTTATATTGTCATGATTTTCAGTAGTTGCTCTAACTTAGCCATTTCTACCTTGCAGGATTTATAAGTTGTAAGTTAAACATGTCTCTGTACTGCCTTGCATGAAAAGATGAGAAAATGGTAGAACTCAGAAGAACTTGTCTATATATAAGTGGCACATAGAAGACGTTTCTTGCTGAAGGCTCAGTGTAACAAAGTTCTAAAGGGCCACTGAATGATAGAATAATATTTATACCATAAAGAGTCTCCTGAACTGATGTCTACTCAGTGTTTGGGTACTATCTAAATCCTTTGACTTTTTGTATAATCCTAGATGGTAGAGTCACAAAAGATAACTGAGTTTGAATAGTTTATCATAAAACCTTTTAAGCATAAAGTCTCAGAAGTAGAATTAAGAGGTTTAAAGAAAATTCAGAAAAGAGAATGTAAACCATTCTTTATTGTATCTCTAGGCAAATCTGTATCTAGCCCAGAACAGAAATGAGGGTAAAGGCTTCATTCCTTGAGAATGTTTTACATTGGCCACTGTCTTTCTTTTATTTTGTTTCAATAATATATATTATAATATTTAAATACATCATAAACTACATTCTCAGATAAACTTCTAGATTCTATAGCTTCTGTTGAGTATTGAGTCAAGATTTATATTTTATAAACTGTTTTTCCAACTTTAACTTTTGTCTGCTTCCATAATTTCTACTTCCTTGGAATCTAAATGTTGGTTTGTCTCTCATTACCATAGCTACTATTTTGAAAATATTATGGAGTTTCATTCATGTATGTCTCTTTCTCAATTCTATATCTTTGAACAAATTATTACCCTCTTTAGGGAAACAGTTAAAATATGGAGACCTTTGTTTCATTAAAATAGTTCCTATCCTCAATTTAATAATTCAAAGCCCTAATAGAGTGACTTTTCAGTACAAAAATATTTCAGGAAAAAAACCTCAAAACATAAACATCAAAGCTATGTGATCTTCAATGACTTTGCACCTGATCTATAAGATTCTGTGATTCTTGATTTCAGAAATGATTCTTTGTCCCTGGATTAATCTCTGTTCCTTTTTTATGGAGAAAAATTTCTGGCCATTGTTAAGGTCAGCCCTAGTCATTACGAAATCTATCTTCACTCTTTACCTAGATTTTTGCTTGATCCAATCACTGTATGTGGATTTTCTCAGTCACATAGGGAACTTGAAACAATGCAAATTTATGGATCTAATCTTGTCTGACAGGCAGATCTTCATAACAAAAAGTGGTATGAGCAAAGTCATGTAATGACAGAGAAGATGCTTTTAATATTTTGACAATACTGCATATTTTATCAATTTCAGTGCTGCCTATTATGTGTATTTTATGTATTAGACACCTTACAAAACAGCATGGTACTAAAATATACATTAAGTACTAAGCTCTATCTCTGTAGAGTCTACTAATGACATGGGTATTGTGGTTTTTAATTAAGTTATTTGTATACATTTATAATCTAGGATAATTGGTTAAGGGACCCTATAGTTGTTTGTTGGTATTTGCTTGACCATCATCCCAGAGATCCAAAACAAAATGAAAGTCATTTTTTATTCTATAACATTTAATGGACACCTGTGCTGGATCTGTGGATCAAATAGTATCCAAGGCAGACATTATTTTGCCTTCTAGGAAATAATAAGCAGATAGAGAGTACAGACAAGTCCTAAATAAATAAGTAGAAGAGTCAATTACATATTATTAAATATGTAAACTCAGTGTAATTAGTAGCACAGTATATTCTAAGAGTAGGGATAGAGATAAAGAAAAAAGGTCTATTTTAAAAATAAAGCTATTCTGTTTTACTGATGGATAGCATATAGGGAAATAAAAGCTTTCCATCCCCTAAATAAACACTTTACTAGTTTTCTGACATGGTCAACTATGTTGATAAGAGTATTATTTGCTGGTATTAGAAAATTTAGTCATTTTTTGAGAACTGCCAGGGCAGATTTTCAAATTTGAGCATAGAATTCAGGGAATAGCCAAAGCTAAATATAAAATGTTGTACATCATCAGCTAGTTTCTTTGAATAGATAATATTGATTAAAAAGAAGAAAAAATAAAGACTAGAAAGCATTTGAAAATATACTCAAGCTCAAACTCATTAGTTATCTGAAAAATACAAAATAAAGTAACAATGGGATTTTTTATAGGTAGATATTGAAGAATGGATAGTGATAAATTCTCACAGAGACATGGGGTTAAGGAGCCCTATGTACTATAGTTGCTGTTAGTGCAAATATATTGGAATACAATAGATAATTTTATACAAGTTAAACATATACTCCATAGCCGTTTAATTCCTGATTTTTTCTGCTCCAAAAATGATTCACATAGATCAAAAAGTAACTGACAGGGAAATATTTATGACCATATTGGCCATCACAGGATGGTAGGGAATTATAGAGGCTCACTGGACAAGTGGATTTGTACTATTTGGAAAAGTTAATATACAGTAGAATACTACACAATGGTAAGTAATAAACCAGGTTGATCTACCAAGTGCTCAGCAAAATGTATCTCTGTGCCTTATAACAATATAAATAAGAAGATGTCACTTAACATATTACAATAATTATCCTTGAGGTTAAAGTTACTTAAGAATATAAGAACATCAATAAAAAGAAATAGATATATAAATAAAACAGGAAAAGGACTTTGTTTATGCTAATGATAATGGGCTGTGTCTTGAACACTCATAAAACCTCTTCTTCACTATTTCCAGATCAAGCAAAGGATTAGAAAAGTAGGCTCCAGATTAAGAATCACTAAAGTTTATACATGTGATCAAGTTTCAGCTTTCACATACTATGCCCTAAAGTCTACATACAAAGTACCAGCACAAACAAGTTGCTTCTTAAAGTTGGGGGGGGGGGTTCCTTTTTGTTGTCAGAAACACCAAGCTGTCCTTATTCTACCAATGATTTTTGCAAGATTTTAGTGTTAGTACTCTAGGGAATGTAAATCTGAATGGACAGTTCTCATTTATCTCAAGAGATGCTGCCTCTTTACAAATGGAGAGTGAAAGAAGGAATGATATATAACATGAGTGATCATTTGGTGCTCATATACTTCAAAATGGCCTATACCAACAACCTCATAACTGATTTGCCTGAGAAACTCTTCTCCAATATATCCATTATGTGGCAAAAAAATGTTCCTTATAAAACACAAATAGGATTAAATGATTCTGCTCATCAAAATGTTGGGTAGCACACTAATGTCTTCAGAAAACTGTTTCTTGTAAAAGTTGGGTGGCATGACATAGGAAAAAGGTCAAGGACTTTGAGATAGATGAAGTACTTGACAATTAGATATTCACAGTTAATCAGGTTATGGTACCTAATTAAGTTTAGTTTATAAAACTATGAATATTGATATATTTGTTAAAATATAGAGCATTGGTTAATGTGCCTTAATGTATATTTGAATACACAAGACTTTATTAAAACAAAGAATGTTGATGTATCCCTGGAACCATTAACTGTAAATGTGAGACGGGTGTAAGAATCTGTATTTTTCTGCTGGATGTGATGGCTCACACCAGCACTTAAAAGGAGAAGGCAATAGAATTATTTTAAGTTCAAGTTCAACCTGGGTTATAGAGTGAGTTTTAATGAAACCTTATATCAACAGACACACACACACACACACACACACACACAAACAATAAAGAAAGGAATCAATATATCTCGCATGTTCTCGTGTGATAACACAGTTGTTGAAACCTAGGACTCCAGTGCAGAGCCATTGTTATAAGGTTCTGAAAAGTCAAGGTGAATAGCTGTCAAGAACCTACCTACTACAATAGTGAAAATTGCCATTGTTGTTTTCATGTCCTTGAAACACTTGTACCTCACATTTCCAACTCAATTGCTTATCACTAGCCTGAACTTGTCCCATGTGCCAAACACAGTGAAGCACATACTGTAATCCGAAGCTTAGGTACATATTTGTCCCTGGGATCCTTCAATTATTCTTGTAGTGCTTTTAATTTATTTTGCATATTTGCTCTTCCTCCTACTCTGCCGCCATTCTACTACAGATAAACCTTTTTCTTAAGTCCCAGCCCAAATATCCAGGAAGTTTTTGGAATTCTTCTCTAGTTGAGGTTGATTGATCTTTCTTACAATATTTTATCCATCTGTCAATTAAACCATTCACTTAGTAAATATTTATTGAGTATCTTTGAAGTGCCAGACTCTGCTAGCTGAAATGTTGAACAACTACATAACAATATTCCCACTTCTCTCTAGTAACTCAAAGTCTTTAAGGGAAAAACACTGTTACTAGAATAAATAGAAATTGGTATACAATTTCAGTAGTGACAGGCAACAAGAATGAAAGATGAATGTACTGCTTTGAGTACTTGAATCCTTACAGGAGCGAAAATGCCTATTTTTCTGTGTGACTTTTATTGAACGCTGTAAGGTGAGAATGGGTGAGCAATTAAATACAGCTAAGCTTTGTTTTTTATAATGAACTTACTTCCTGAACTGTTATAGAGATGGTTTCATTCACTCTTATAACATGATTTACACTCTCATAGATAACAGTTATGGATCTCATACTAGGTTCATGCAAGTATTACAGGTATTGTTAAGAGATGTCAAAGTAAACAAGGAAGGCACACTACTCTCAGATGCCCATATGCTAGCTAGCAGAAGAGGTTGCATTGTGCAAGAAACTAAAATCCAAGTCCTAGTATATATAAAAGACATAATTATTAACCTTTTCAACACTGTAGAGATAGTGATAGTTCCTCTCTCAGACACTAGCCATTCCAGGGAGCAAAACTGGTAACTAGTCTGTAAAAGACATGCAATAATATCTATTAATTGAATGAACACAGCCTTACCATTATTACCCTGGTTTAGATTTTCATCATCATTCATCTAGTCTACAACAAATTGCCGTCATGACTCTAGCCATGCCATTTTTGAGCAACTCTTATACTATAACCCCCCAAACAACACACAACCATGCATCTCTTTTATCTAAAACCTGTCAGTAGATATTACACTGGTACATGGTTATACTGCAGCTAAAAAAAAAAAAAACTATCAGGTATCCCGCCTGTGATCACATATGGTCTATGAAGCTCTTTGTGATATATATCTGGTATATAAGCAATCCATCTTGTTTTCTGACACTGGAATCACCAGTGGTACAGGCAGAAAAACTGTACTTTGTGGTTCATTTAATGTGCCAAACTTTATGACCTTGAAACTCTGCCCATTACTCCTGTTGCCAATGGTTTCTCTTGCAGAATATAATCTAAAAGCTGAATTCCATGAGTCTGTGATGAACCTGTCATGACTTTTCTATACCTGTTGCTATATCTTCAGTTTCTAATTTAGATATAGATGATAGATAGATAAGATATATAGATGATAGATAGATAGATAGATAGATAGATAGATAGATAGATAGATAGATAGATAGATAGATAGATAGGGCCCTTTGTTAATCATGATGTTATTAATAATCAGAATAAATTAAATAATTTTATAGAATATTGCAAGGGCAGTTTGAAGAGCAGACTGGGATATTTGTATAATTTATATAAGTAAGTAATAGTGAGCAGCCCTTGAAGTTTGTCTGCTCTTTGAATCAATGAGGGAGTAAAAGTATTGTCATTTGTGACTTTACTAGCAAAAGGACAGGTACCCACATTTGCATTTTCTTGAAATGCAAATTGAAAATCAGAATATTCTTAATAACATGATGTGTAAGGACTCCAAATAAATCTGTCCTATGAATCCCAATCTCTTTTTCAAAATACATTGCTTCTGTTGTTACAACTTGAAAGCTATGAAACATGAAAACAGCATGGAAATGAAATACACCCTAAGGATGATTAGGAAACTTCTTCAAACCCAAGAAATTTTCCACTTTTTGGTCTGCTTTTTGTTTTGGTGGCATTTCGTATGATTCCTTTCACCTATAGTAACATATCCGTTCATTTTTCTTGACTATCTTCCTCTAATAGTGACTGCTCTATGAACCTACATAGGATTCAGCAATTTTGCTAAGGTAAGCAGAGTAAACACATAGAGAAAAACTTGTTTCTCTTCTAAGTGGCCATTGGCACCATCTATAAATGTCAAAATATGATGCACTTTAAAGCAATGATAAATGATCTGAGTGACTCTGGGAAATCATGGCAAGATCCTATGAAGAACTTCAGAAACAAGTTTTATAATATAGCTGCATGCCTCTTTTCTTGACCACCATGGGAACCTTTATAAGATAAGGATTCTAATTAGCGGCCACCTTCTAACACCCCCTTCCCTGTATCCTTCACCTGAATTCAAGTATTGGGTCTGGTCCAGTGCTTTATGGGATTTCAGAAAAACTAGAGTCAATCCTCATCGTATGCACATATTTGTAAGACTGAGCTCCTTTAGCAACTTACCACATACTGACAGAGGTTTACTATAGAATGTAATATCACCCTTTGAGTAAGGAAAATGATAAAGCATCAGGTAGACTTCTTAAAGCATAAGTCATCTTAATATGGATATTTCCAAACAGAAAATGTATTATTTTCTGCAATATATTGCTTTCAGTGTAGTCTATGAAACTGAATTACTTTTTCCTCATTTTAGTAACAAGAAACATGGCATTTGTGTTATCCATTTATAATTAAAATGTTGATTAAATATCATGATACATGTTTCTAACCTCTGTCATAACTGTATCCTATTTATGAAGTCAATTTACCTGAAAAAGATATCACTTCTTTCATTTCTTTCCTGCTGGTCTGGCAGGTGACGCATGAGTTCCTGGAAACATTCAAGCAGGAATGGTAAGCATAGAAGAATACTCCAGAGTTGTAAATTATCCTGGGAAACCAGTCTATGATAGCCAGGGGAGAGAGACAAAAAAAAAAAAAAAAAACCCTGAACTCCGTCACTGTGGAAATCTAGTGGCAACTGAAAACTATGAAGCATCTTAATTGTTCTCCCTTTTAAAGGAAAGGAAATTGTGATTATTAAAGAGAAACCCGTATACAAATTACTGAATTTTTGACAAGCTTCCATACTATCTGGAAGTGATCTTGAAGTCTGATTAAATACAGAACTCCTTGAACATCCCATTCAAAGAGATTTTGGAAGTTTGAGCTTGCTATATCTTTGGAAGGAGAACTTGACTAACTTTAATATTGTGAATGACTTCTAAATCAGAAAATTAAGAAACTGTGGACTTAGGCATGATCTTATCATTCATATTCTTACTATGTTTCTTTTAAATGGAATTCACTTCCCAAATTTTAAGTTTCTCCTTTGTAAGGCCAAAAATCTTCAAATGACTTGTCAATGCCTTTACAATGCAAATCTAAATCATAAGGGAATCCTATGGGCTTTACCCTAAAGCTGGTCAAATACCTGACCAGTATTTCTCTTTCCACTGGTGCTACCTCAGTGCAAACCCAAAGTAACTTTTATTATTATTATTGTTATTATTATTATTACTATTATTATTATTATTATTGAGAAAAGGAAAAAAACAAGTTTCTGCCTCCTCCTAGCCTCCCATTTCCCTCCCCCTCCTCCCACCCTTCTCCCCCTCCCCCCACTCCTCTCCCCTTCCCTCTCTAGTCCAAAGAGCAGTCAGGGTTCCCTGCCCTGTGGAAAGTCCAAGGTCCTCCCCACTCCATCCATATCTAGGAAGGTGAACATCCAAACTGGCTAGGCTCCCACAAAGCCAGCACATTAAGTAGGATCAAAACCCCGTGCCATTGTCCTTGGCTTCTCATCAGCCCTCATTGTTCGCCATGTTCAGAGAGTCCGGTTTTATCCCATGCTTTTTCAGTCACAGTCCAGCTGGCCTTGGTGAGCTCCCAATAGATCAGCTCCACTGTCTCAGTGGGTGGGTGCAGCCATCGTGGTCCCGACTTCTTTGCTCATGTTCTCCCTCCTTCTGTTCCTCATTGGGACCTTGGGAGCTCAGTCCAGTGCTCCAGTGTGGGTCTCTGTCTCTATCTCCATCCATCACCAGATGAAGGTTCTATGGTGATATGCAAGATATTCGTCAGTATTGCTATAGGATAGGGTCATTTCAGGTTCCCTATCCTCAGCTGCCCAAGGAACCCAAAGTAACTTTTACCAGGATTAATAAAAGGCAACATTTTGGAATATGTACTGTTGTGGTTTAAATAAGAATGTCCCCTATAGGTACAGATGTTAGACTATTTGGTCTCCAGGTGGTGGAACTGTTCAGACTATTAGATTTAGGAGGTATGGCCCTTACTGGAAGAGGTAAGTCACTGTGGTGGTATTGGAAGATACAAAGGTTTCCCATCAGTCATAGTTCTTTCTCTGCTTTCTCTTCGCAGTTTAAGATGTGAGCTCCTCTCGGCTTGTTTCTCCAGTCAGTACATCTGCTTGCTGCCATGTTTCCCCACCATAATGTTGATGGACTTTTATTCCTCTGGAACTGTAATTCTCAAACTCTTCCTTCTATAAGTTGCCTTGGTCATGGAGCTTTATCACAGCAATAGAAAAGTTACTAAAAGAGAAGATCATACCAGATGTGGAGTGTTATTGTTATGAAGAACCTGATCATGCTGTACTTCCTTTTTATTCCTTTCCTCCTTCCTTTCTTTCTCCCTCTCTTTCCTTTTTCCTTTCTTCCTACCTTTCTTTCCTCCTTTCTTCCTTTCATTATTTCTTTCTTTCTGGAAAAGCAATTGAATATTGTAAGCAGAGCTTAATGGAACATCCACTTAGAAGCTTTTTAGACAACACTGCTGAGACAGACAGATCTATGTAGACTTTGGGGGCCAAGGTCAAGAGTTTTTGGAGGGGAACAATATTAGCAACTGATCTAGAGACTGTTCTTGTGTTGCTTTGAAAAAGAATTTTACTTATTTATGCTTCACTTCTGGTAAAAAAAAAATCTGTCTTAGAATAAAACACTGTGACCAAAAGTAACTTGATAAGGAAAGGGTGTGTTACAGTTCACAGGACCCAGGTAACATTTCATAACCAAGCGAAGTCAGGGCAGGACCTCCACCAGGGCAGGAACCTGGCAGGAACCATAGCAGAAGCTATGGAGGAGCACTGCTTTCTGGTTATTCATTTTTCATTACTTTCTCAGCTTGCTTTCTTATATACCTAAAGATTATCTGGCTAGATTTATCCCCATATTCAGTGCACTGAGCCTTCCCATAATCAGTCATTAAACAATAAGATGTCCTACAGATTTTTCTACAGGCCAATGTTATATAGGCATTTTCTCTATTATGGTTCTATCTTCTTACATGATTCTGATTTTTGTCACATTAGCCGGGATGGGTAGGTTTATATTTTTCACCAAAATTAGAAAATATTCGGCCATTAGCTCAACAATTATACATCTTGCTCTTTTTGTCTCATTGAGAACTCAAGTTTCATGTATAAAAAGGAATACTAAGTTGTTCTACAGTTTAATGATTTCTTCTTTGTTTTATTTTGGATAGTTTCTTTTTCTTCATAAAACAAATTTCCCCTCTACTGAAGAAAACGTGGTACATTTATACAATGAAGTACTACACAACAGAAAAAAATCATGACATCTTGAATTTTGCAGGAAAATGAATGGAGCTAGAAAACATCATTTTGAGTGAGGTAACCCAGACACAGAAAGACAAGTATCACATGTTCTCACTCATAAGTGGTTTTTAAATGTAAAGCAAAGAAAACCAGCCCACAAATCACCATCCCAGAGAACCCAGACAACAATGAGGACCCAAGCCGGGCAGTGGTGGCGCACACCTTTAATCCCAGCACTCGGGAGGCAGAGGCAGGCGAATCTCTGTGAGTTCGAGGCCAGCCTGGACTACAAGAGCTAGTTCCAGGACAGGAACCAAAAAGCTACAGAAAAACCCTGTCTCGAAAAATCCAAAAAAAAAGCCAAAATAAACCAATGAGGACCCAAAGAGACTCTAATCTACATGGGCAGTAGAAAAAGACAAGATCTCCTGAGTAAATAGGGAGCATGAGGACCTTGGGAGAGGATTGAAGTGTGTGGGGGGAGAGGCAGGGAGGGGAGCAGAGAAAAGTATAGAGCTCAATAAAAAAAGAAAAAAACAAATCTTAAGTATGCTGTTAATCACAACCCAAGGTACATTTCATTTTATACATTACTATTTCTTTTTTTAAAATAGTTTCTTGTCTCCTTTCCTCTTTTAGAAATTCAGTTTAGATGTTTTTATATCTCCCATCTTTAACATACTCAATATGTTATTCTCTTATCTACTAGTTCTATCATCTGAGTTAATCATAGTTAATAGATTTTTCTTATTATTATAGGTCGCAATTTATTTTCTTTTGTGCGTGTCAGACATTTTGATTTCTTTATTTTGGAGAGACATAAAAGTTTATATTTCCTATAGATAATATACAGCGTATATAATGAATACTGTATATATTATATATACTATTTCCTATATAAAACACATGGCATATAAAGTATATATTATGTACTATATATGTATATATGTATAGGATATACATCATTGGGACATGATTAAACTTCAGCTTTTAGAGGGATGAAATTTGTTGTCTGTGGTTACCAAGCAACCTTTGACCTTTCCTCTAAAAATGTAGGTACTTGACAAAAATGAGTCCATCCAATCTATCTTATAAAGTTTTATTTCAACTGGGATCCTCATTTTTAATGCTCTTTTTTTTTACCACTTTCCATGTTTGGAGGTGATGAAGGTTTATATTGCCGCTGAAATTGCTTTATTCATCTCCTCACTTTTGTTTATCTAATACATTTTTACTCCCTAGTTTCCTTGCAATTGTTTGTGACAATGACCCAAGATTATTAGTTAAGGCTCAGTAAGGGCTTGTGCAGATTCAAACTCCATGATAGTGCATATAGATATTTGAAATCCTTTAATGGTCCAAGAACATCAGGGGTTCCCGTTACAATTAGAACATTTTAAGGCATCATTAAACAAACAACTAAATGTGAATGTGTTAATGTGAAGAACATGAGTATAAGCAAAAAATTTTAATCCTAGAGAAAATCTATTACACTCAGTTCTGATGTACTTTTGGGGGGCAGGGGCTGAAACAGGGTTTCTCTGTGTAGCTCTAGCTGTCCTGGAACCCAGACTGGCCTTGAACTCACAGACATTTGCCTGTCCCTGACTCACAAGTGTTAGGAATAAAGGTGTGCACTGCTACTGCCTGGGTGCTTCTGGTCTAATTGTAATGAGGCATTATCTGTAAATTAACAAAGATTATGACTAAGATACATGCCACTTTCAAGAAGATAGAGATCATGTTTATTATGGCACAAAAGAGTGATGGCAAATAGAATTTGACCATACCTTTCCTGAATCCAGACTATTAAAATCTGAAGAAAAGTAGAAAGAGTTGGGTAGCACAAGTGTATTTTCTCTTGAATTATTTTTTGTATAATATTTACACTGGGGTCCTTTTGTCCCCAGCTCACTGGGCTACCAGGCATCCCTGTTTAGGTGCTGAGGAGTTCCATCTGGACAGGTGTGCTATCCAGGGGCATATTGTCTTGGAAGAGAGCACAAACCCCCCTCCCCCAGCTCCTGCTGCAGGGCTGTCTTTCTTACACACTAACCAGCCCCCCAGCCCCCCCCCAAGCCTGCCCTGCTGTCAGCTAGGTCCTTTGCTCAAGAACAGTTCTCTGCTCCTACACTAAGAATACCCACCCAGAATGGTGAGTGCCTGCCTATCGGTCAGGCCTCTAGGACCCCTGAAAGGGAGCCCGGGCACCTTTAGGTTGTGCTGCAGGGTCTCCTGTGCTCTACTCGACACTGACCTGCCCCCCAATTTCGCCCTTTTGTCTGTGGGTCATTGGACTACCAGGCATCCATGTTTTGGAGCTGAGGAACTCCATCTGCCCAGGACCAGTTCCGGCTTCTACACTGAGGAGATACACACAGAGAGTCAGGCACAGCAAAGACTGTACCAAGACACCAGGCCTCTCCTGGCTCTGTCTGAAGGAAGAGCTGGGAAGGCGCCAATGCAAGAATTCCTCTAACAACCTGAAAGGCAACATGACATCACCAGAATCCAGGGATCCCGAAATAAGAATTGTACACAATACTCCAGAAGAATTAGAAGAAATTGACTCAAAAGTGAATTATATGAAATTAATAGAGGACCTTAAACAGGAGGTGGAAAACTGCCATAAGCAATTAGAGATTACAAACAAAAAGGTAGAGGAAATGAATAAATCGCTCAAAGATACCCAAGAAAACCAAGAGAAACAAGAAAAGGCAATCAAACAGGTAAGGGAAG
>NW_004949177.1:742124-743914 GCF_000317375.1 Microtus ochrogaster
CATGGATGCAAGCCCAGACTACTATACCCAGCCAAGCTTTCGTTCACTATAAATGGAGAAAACAAAATTTTCCAGGATAAAAACAAATTTAAACAATACATAGCCACAAATCCAGCCTTACAGAAAGTATTAGAAAAAAATCACAACCCAAGGAGTCCAACAATGCCCACAATAACTCAGACATATAAAGACCCTTCACCAGCACAACTCGAAGAAGGGAAACACACAAACTCTAATACCAAAAAAAAAACAAAGAAGAAAAAATGACTGGAGTTAACAACCACTGGTCATTAATATCACTTAATATCAATGGACTCAACTCACCTATAAAAATGTACAGGCTAAGAGATTGGATAAGAAAACAGGATCCAACAATCTGCTGTTTACAAGAAACACACCGCAACCACAAAGACAGACATCTACTCAGAGTTAAGGGCTGTGAAAAGATTTATCAAGCAAATGGACCTAAGAAACAACCAAGTGTGGCCATACTAATTTCTAACAAAGTTGACTCCAAACTAAAATCAATCAGAAGAGATGGAGACAGACATTTTTTACACATAACAGGAACAATTCATCAGGACAAAGTCTCAGTCCTGAATATCTATGCCCCTAATATAAAAGCACCCACTTACGTAAGAGAAACATTACTAAAACTCAAGTCATTCATCAAACCACACACACTAGTAGTAGGAGATTTCAACACTCCTCTCTCACCAATGGACAGGTTAATCAGAGAGAAACCTAACAGAGAAATAAGAGGATTAAGGTAGGTAATGAATCAAATGGATTTCACAGACATCTATAGATCATTCCACCCAAATAGGAAACAATATACCTTCTCTGCAGCTCATGGAACCTTCTTGAAAATTGATCACATACTCAGTAACAAAGCAAACGTAAAGAGTTAAACAAAAAAAAAATATTAGTAACCACCTGTGTCTTATCGGATCACCATGGATTAAAGTTAGAATTCAACAACACTGCTACCCCCAGAAAGCCTATGAACTCATGGAAACTAGACAGTCAACTACTGAACCACACCTGGATCAAGGAAGAAATAAAGAAAGAAATTAAACTCTTTCTTGAATTCAATGAAAATAAAGAAAGAACATACTCAAACCTAAGGGACACTATGAAAGCAGTGCTAAGAGGAAAGTTCATAGCACTAAGTGCCCACTTAAAGAAAACAGAGAAAGCATGCATTGGAGACCTAACAGCCCACCTGAAAGCTCTAGAAAAAAAAGAAGCAGACTCACCTAGGAAGAGTAGAAGACTGGAAATAATCAAACTAAGGGATGAAACCAACAAAACAGAAACACAGAAAACAATCCAAAGAATCAATGAAACAAAAAGCAGGTTCCTGGAGAAAATCAACAAGATTGATAAACCCCTATCCAAACTAATCAAATGGCAGAGAGAAAATATGCAAATTAACAAGGTCAGAATTGAAAAGGGAGACATAATCACAGACACAGAGGAAATTCAGAGAATCATTAGATCTTACTACAGAAGCCTGTATGCAACAAAATTGGAAAATGTTAAAGAAATGGACATTTTTAAGATAAGTACCATATACCAAAGTAAGGCCAGGACCAGGTGAACAATCTAATTAGACCTGTTATTCGCGAAGAATTAGAAATTGTTATAAAAAACCTCCCTACCAAATAAAGCCCAGGTCCAGATGGTTTCAATGCGGAATTCTACCAGAGCTTCCAAGAAGACCTAATACCTATACTCCTTAATGTATTTCACAATATAGAAATAGAAAAGTCATTGCCAAATTCCTT
>NW_004949177.1:746995-763663 GCF_000317375.1 Microtus ochrogaster
GGACTCTCTGAACATGGCGAACAATGAGGGCTGATGAGAAGCCAAAGACAATGGCACGGGGTTTTGCTCCTACTTAATGTGCTGGCTTTGTGGGAGCCTAGCCAGTTTGGATGTTCACCTTCCTAGATATGGACGGAGTGGGGAGGACCTAGGACTTACCACAGGGCAGGAAACCCTGACTGCTCTTTGGATTGGAGAGGGAGGGGGAAAGCAGTGGGGGGAGGGGGAGAAGGATGGTAGGAGGGGGAGGGAAATGGGAGGCTAGGAGGAGGCGGAAACTTGTTTTTTTCTTTCCTTTTCTCAATAAAAAAAGAAGAAGAGGAAATCAGATCCCCTGGATGTGCAGTTATAAGAGATTAGAAGCTGACCATTGTGGGTTCTGGGCACTAAATTTGGGTTCTCTGGAGCAACAAGCGCTTTTCACCTCTGATGCATCTTTCTTTTTTATGACTATAATTTATTTAGTTATTGCTCATAATTTTGTTCTGTTACTAATCATTGTCAATCTGACCACAATTCTGTATAATTCATTTCACCACATATACTGATCCTCACCTCAAAATGCTGAAGTCCATCATCTCTCTGATCCTCAGAAAGTATTGAAAAATTTTTACTTTACATGTATTTACTTCATTACTCATCACAAATGATTATTTCCTCTCCATTTTGCAGATACAAGTAGTAATGCTCAATGAGTTCATCACAATATTTATATTTGTCACTCTTCATACAGATAGTATGATGGCATTTCTTAACTTCTTTTTGTTTCCATTGGAACCAGCTCTGATCATTGAGGTGTTAGTGCAAATGACACATTGTCCTTTAGGCACAAAATTTAATTATTGGTGTCATAACTTTCATTGTGTATGTTCGAGTTTGTCACAGTGTTTGGCAAACGTTATGGCTATTGCTTCTCAGTAACTATGATGGGCATAGAATAGAAGTTACACTGAGATTTTTCAAAATAATTTCCAGAGTTCAAATTTTCTTTTAAAAAAAGAGAGAAATGGTATGTTAAAATTTTCAAAGATTATTTGAATCATTTAATTTTCTTTCTTTATTTTCTCCTATCATTATTTCCATAGACAACAAGAGCCATGAGTCATAAAGTTTGTAACTAAATGATCTCTGATTCATCTCGAACTAGGTGAGTGAGTATATTGATTAACTTTAGTGCCTACTGACACATTTCCCTTTCATTTCTAGTCATTTAGACATAAAATACATTTACTCTTATATTTGTTTTTGGAAAATAGGCCTTGCTTTGTAGCCTGGGCTGGCCACCACACTTAGACACAGGATACTTTCTGATGCTCAAACATTGTTTCTCTGGTTTGGTTATCTTTTTGTATTTCTAGTGATGTTCTTGATTATCTCTACAGGACTGCAAACTAAGCTATAAAGAAAAGCATTGATTGACTCAGTGAGTTGAATCACTTGATGTTTAATTATGAACTACTTGGAAATTGTTAAAAATTCATGCAGTCTTGTATGCATGTGTTACAGGTTTAAAAATCATTAAGAAACAGCATGACTAGCTTAGATAATTAATATTTGGCTTGAAAAAGAAAAACATTGCAATTATGAACAGCATGACCCATGGTCAATTATCTATCACATCTTTTGAAGTGAACTCAACAATCCAAGTGTATTTGTTGTAAAATTACCCATTTATTCATTTATCCAATAAATAGTTTATTATTGTTAGCTACTTGATGTCAAGAGTTCTGCCAGAAACTGTCAAGGATATAGAAATGAACAAATTTCCTTGTCCTCAAAGAGCTTATTATCTAGCAGAGTAGTTATTATCACTGTCTAAAAAAATGCCTTTTAATTCAAGGTGCACGTAATGATGGTATTATTTAATTGTTTAGCTCAAAATAAGGTAAATTTTATGTTTTTACTGGGAGGAATATAAGGAAATACAGAAAAATGTGTGTGTGTGTGTGTGTGTGTGTGTTTGTGTGTGTTCTGGAAAGCTATAATGGATTTAAAATCCTATGAAACTGAAAGTCTTAAAAGATAATGTACCTTCAGATACTGATACTTATAATTTTTAGCAACTAAAAAACACACAGATAAGACATGTTTTGTTTGGTTTTATTTTGTTTTTAATGAATTTTCTGAAGAGGTTCTTTTATAGTCCACACTGCAGGGGTGAGGGGCAGATATGGAGGGCCAGGGAGGGATTAGGATTGGGGTATATGATGTAAAATTCTCAAGAAAATCTTTAACAAATTATGTTAAAAATGCACAGAATACATCAGTTCCCTCCCAAATCTACTGCTCATGATATTGATTTTGTTAGGTTAGTAGGTTTTATGGGATTTTGTATTTATCTTCTGCTCTCAAGTAACTGATGATGTGATTGGTCTATGAGTTTTCTTTTGAGTAGTAAGATACCAAGGAATAATTCTCAAAGTCAAAAACTGAGTTGCATGTAGAGTCAATAGTTTGATACACATAATAAACACTGCAAGGCTCTGTAAGAATGTAGTACCAATTAACAAATGACTGGTTAGATAATGTTAAATAGAAGAAGTGGAGCCATAACTGGGAGGTAAATAAAAATGCAGAGGACTTATTTGAACATGTTATAGACATTAGAGATTCTAGGTAGGTAAAATAAAGTGAACATATGTAAATGTCCGTGATTCATATGGGCAACTATAAACAGACTACTTGAGTGCAGTGGATACTTTGTGAAGGGGTTCAATAACAGGTCATAATGTTAAAAGCATAGTTAGGATGGTGTCATGGAGAGAGAGCCCTAATGGTCAAGAAACGATGCTTCGCCGGGCGGTGGTGGCGCACGCCTTTAATCCCAGCACTCGGGAGGCAGAGGAAGGCGGATCTCTGTGAGTTCAAGACCAGCCTGGTCTACAAAGCTAGTTCCAGGACAGGCTCCAAAGCCACAAAGAACCCTGTCTCGAACCCCCCCCCCAAAAAAAGAAACGATGCTTCAAAGTCAGCTTGTACTTAATATTGGCATGATAGAAATACAGCCTGCAAATCCAATAATAATTCTCTTGGGAAACAAATAAAAAACACTACCATCTAGTACCATATGCTCACAGCACCAAGTTTGCCTTGAGGGAATGCTTCTACAGATTTCTGTGAAGCTACCATATGTGTACCCGGCAAGAAAGGCTTGTAAAGTCAGTTTCTGGCTTGTTATGGAAACTATACAGGGTGTGTTCATGGTTTTGGAGCCTATACAGTGTTAACACTAGTATTTAGTGATGCAGTATACCAGGAGGCATAATTAAAAGACTAAAGATTAGGAGGAATGTAAAGTGGAGAATTGACATTTGGTAAGAAATCAGATAGTCTTGGAAGATGATGAATTTGCCCAAGGGAGAGATATAGAGTGGAGTTTCTTAGGTCCCTTTGAATGCTAATGAAAGTTATGAATCCTTTCACCCAAAGAAAGGCACAGATCCAAAAACATGATACAGTATAAAGTCATAGAGCTTCTCTTGCTTTTTCTGACGTTAAGTTTATTTCTATTGAAATTAGAATTATTCTTATGAAGAAAATAGAATTGTGGTACTACAAAGTATTGGAAGAGAAACAAAAACAAGAAGGTCCCAGAAGGCAAAAGGGTCAATTACATCAGAATGAGATTGCATAAGTGAAGGAAAAAGAAATTTTCAAGAAGAAAACAGCAACACATCAGAAATTAAAGAAGAAGAACATATTGGATTAGTGAGAGTTAAAGTTGACAGGAAATGAAAGTTGTAGCATATGGAAAACACATACATGCAACTCATTAAGGAATGAATAGTGACTTGAGGTAGATAAAAGGATGTTTGTGAAAATGAAAATGGTATAGAAGATAGATAAGGGGTTTAAGAATTTTAGGATGAATGAAAAGAAACATAGGGAAGTTAAAGTCCATATATTAAGGTAGAAAACTGTTGACTGAAGAGGGTATGTAGATTTCACAGCTTGAGGAAATATTGGAATTGGATACTGTAAGCATAAGGTGTCTGTAAGAGATGAAATCAAGTTTTAAAATCAATATGTGATATATTGTTATGATAAAATGAATATATTTTCTCTTCTTTGAAGTTTTGTTTTTTCTTTAAGAATCTCACACATATACACAACGTATTTTGATTGCATCCATCATCCACTGCCTTTCTTTAACTCAGGACAATGTTCTAACATGTCACCTTCCAAACTTTATGTTCTTTTCTTTTTTATACCCAATAAGTTTTATTAGTGCTCCCAATATGTGCATGGTATGGGGATGCCGACCAGGGGATATCCCTCTGAAGAAAACTTACCCTTTCTCCCTCAGCAACTATCAATTATGAATAACATATAAGTTATCTGTGGGGGTTTCATGAGTCTCTTGCCTAACTATGCTGGAATTATGAGTGATTTGATAATAGTCATTCAAACTGCTATTAATTTATAGGTGCAGAAACCCTGTCATGATCAGAAGACACATTATTTTCAGTTCTTCTACCAATATTTCTACTCCTTCTTCTCTAATGAGTTTGCTGAACTTACAGGGAAGAGGTATGATATAAACATACCATTTAGGGCTGAGCCCTCCACAGTCACTTCTATTCTGCACCTTTGCCAGTTGTGGTTATCTAGCAACTTTATTCACAGTGAAAATAGGCTTCTTTGATAAGGGATAAGAGATGTACTTATCTATACATACAAGGGTAAGTATTTAAAAGACATTTTGATATTATATCCATTTGACAAAATAATAGTAGTAGAAGCCTGAAACATATGAAATTCCCAGCCATAGATTCTTAGCTAGGTTTATAGTATCAAGCAAGGGTCCAATTGAGCAGTCCTTAAGTCCATTGACACAGTTTCAGTTGCCTCCAAGATATTAGTTCCCTAATGTATCATTGAGTATATCTTACTGGGGCTGTTGTTATTGTAGTTTTCAGTAATTACAACTTAGGCTGACCTTGAAAATTGTCTCCACTGTCATATTTGCAACATTGTGAGAGCTAATGGGAGGTTGACAGCTCAGGACCATATTGATTTCTTCCTGGCTTGTGAATGAAGAGAATAATATCTTTACCAAAGTGTTCTTCCCCCAACTTTCAGAAACCAACTAAGAGCCATGACAAGAGTGTGTATTATTTGTGGGGTCTCTTTGACTACCCTGACCAACAACTTGAAGGGAAATACCCCCACCTTGTACCAAGCATTTTGTTTTTCTTGTTTCTGGCTTTATCAATTCCATATATGTATATAATGAAATTTGGTCATTCTCACACTGCTCCTCTCATTTGTAGCCAGAGACTGTTAGTTCATTTTCCAACTGCTCAGACCTGAATAATCACAGAGAAACTATATTAATTACAACACTGCTTGGCCAATGACTCAGGCATATTTCTAGCTAACTCTTACATCTTAAATTAACCAATTTCTATTAATGTGTGTATCTCCACAAGGCTATGGCTTACCAGTAAAAGTTCCAGAGGCATCTGTCTATATATTTCTATCCTGATTTCCTGTTTGGTTTTACTCTGTTAAACCATTAGCTGAAACAGTTTTGTTCATTAACCAATAAAAACAACACATATACAGAAAGACTTTACATCAGTCATTCTCCCATCTCCCCTGCCAAGACCCTTGTTCTTCCCAATAGGTTACCCCCTGCCTTCTTAATGCACATCTTACCCACTGATTTTTATCAGAATTACTTAGATGAGCATATGTGAGAGGTAAAATGTTGGTTTTGAGCTTGCTGTATTACTTGATGTACCAAGTGTTTCTGAATGATTGGGCATTTCTATCTGATATGGTTATCACATAGCTCAATTATTAAGACCAAATTCTAGGCATATCTGTTTCAGTCTATCACCCTGTCTTCTCACTATAAAGCCATTTTCATCAAATAGCTAAATTTCCATCAACAGTTACTTTGACTGTCAAGCCAAACCCTTTCTGTGGAGATGTAATATTATTTATGGAGCACATTCACTGGAGAGACAACTATGGGTATAAAATAAGCTAAATGATACACCCTTTGCAGTTAGCTCACTTAACTGAAGTTATTTCGTGTACAAATATATGTAATTAAAGTTTATATTGAAATATAAATACAAACTCTACCATTCAGCTCTCCAGAATTTGTAATGTGTATGTATTTTTTTTAATTTCCCAGTGCAGTAAAAACATTCCAATCTTGAGCATCTTGAATATAGGCCGAATTTTGTTTTCTTAGCTAAGTGTCTAAAAGTCCTATGAGACGTTGTATGGATCCAAAGAGAGAGAGACTGATTCGAGGTAACAACATACAGTACAAACATATTTTTACAGACAAAATGCAAGGTATATTTTATGCCTGCCAAAACTGTGAATGAATTTCTTAGGTTGAAATTAACAGCTACCTTTAGTATAGACAATACCTAAACCATCCTCCCTCTCTGTCTCTCTCTCTTACTCCCTCTCCCTCTCGTCTTCATTGTTACCTCCCTCCCCTCCTCCCCAGTCTTTCCATGCATATGTGTGTGTGTGCGCGCATGCGCGCGCGCGCGCGCGCACACACACACACACACACACACACACACACACACACACACACAAATACTCCAGAGATTGACATTGGGTAACTTACCCAGGAACTTCTATATCTCTCACTGAAGCTGAATCCCACTAATTCAGTAAGACTATCAAGCCAGGAAGTTCCAAGTTCTCTCCTGTCTCCTTCTCCCCAGTACTGGATTTATATGTATAAGTCACCACACCTGGCTTTTTATCTAGGTTCCTGGTATCTCAACTCAGGTCCTTGTGCTTACACCGTGAGGGCTTTTCTGACTGAGCTATTCCCCTGTCTTCAGTTTTTTTTTTTTTGATTGTTTTTTTTATTGGTTCCACTATGTTTCATTTGCTGAAGTTACAGGCATAAAGCACCCAGAACAGAGCATATATGCAGATGTTTCTTGTGAAGGCCAGATGCCCCCCTTTTCTTTCTTTTTCTTTTTTTTTTATTTTTGAGTTACTGAATGTAGGACCTAAGCAATTCTGTATTGCTAATAGCACAGTGAGTCTAGCCTTAATAGTTAAGGTTACTCTCCATAGCAAAACTTAAATTTGATTTTAATTCATAGTAAGAATTTTTTGATTCTCCACATGAATTTTGTCAACATTCGTCCACATTACCAAAATGCAACAACAGATGACACATTTTGACACTCCATTTAATCACCATTTGAAAGAAATATTTGTAATGGGGATTGGCAGAGGCACATGTCGGTGTTTCTATTCGTTGTAGCATCCTGTTCATCTTTGGTGTTCTTAAATTCATCAGTTCTCCTAGGTTGTGAGAATGTGGTCTGGCTTTTTATGATGCCGGTATTCCCCTATTAAAAATTTATCCAAGACCCAGGAATATATTAGTCAGTCATCTATGGCACTTTAATGAAATTGCCAAGCTGTAAATTATGAGATTTTTGGTCTAACAACTCCTCAAGCAGTATGTGGAATATGTAAACAACACTGTCAGAATCAAAAATGAGCGTTCCTAAAAGCCTAACTGCACTTCTGGATTTATTTTAACAAGGGAATAGTTGTGAATCTATTCCATGAAGGATATAGATATGAATTTTCAGCCATTAGAGGTCACAAATTCTACAAGAATTCAGTTGAGAATACTTGAAAATACCAGAAGACCTATGCTCAGCCACATAGAACGGTCCAGTCGAGCATGAGATAGAAATCACTTCCTCATCTGAAGCCTTTCCTCTTTGTGGTCATTGCATAATCAATCAACTACTATTTTTATGGGGCAACTGTGTAGGAGCTCATGCTTACATAAACAGTGATCTATATCAATGGATAGGCTAAGAAAGGATAGCACAGAGACTTTTTAATATGACTTGGTCTCCTCACACTAGAATGTCCTAGATTTTTGGTATTTTTTAATGTGTAGGGGTTATGATAATGGTCATAGGATCACTGTTTCTTTTAATTAAAGATAAACATATAAAATAGTCAGAATCTTACCATTAAGGAATTAAATATTGGCAATAAAACATTTTGTATAGAATGTAGTTGATATTGTGTGGAGCAAGTCTTTCTGAAAGTGAATATTATGATGGAGCATTTGAAGAGAAGGGGTTGGAATTAGTATTTTATTAGCTTCTTCCCTGTAGTGATGCTTGAAATGTATGACAGAATACTAATTATGAAGTATTGTGCTATCCTTCCATCCTGGGGCATGCATGTTATACTGCAGTCCAATCCTCTTCATTGGCACATGGAAAGGATGACATTATTGAAATGGAAAGGAAATGAGAGCCAAAGTTACCGTTTCTGAATTCCAAGTGCTGAGATTTAGTAGCAGTTCTAAGCATGAACCAGCCCAGTGAGCTCATTCACCTATGTCCTCAGTCCATGCCTTCTAGGGGGCAGTATAATGGCCTTTTCAGAACAGGACTGCAACAAACAAGCAACATATGCAAATCCCACCTCCACCACATATTCTCTGTGTGTTTTTTTAGGCAAGGCTCATCATCCCTGTGGCACCTACGTTTCTCCATCTGCAAATTAAGACAAATTGTGGTAGCAACATCACTGAGATATTCTGAAAATGAAGCTTGTAAAGTGTTCAGAATGGTGGTAGTAAGTGATAATAGGCATTATATAAATGTTAGTCAGTCATGAATGAAAAGAAGGAAGAGTAAGTTACAGTGGTTATATGATCAGAAGAAGAAAATCTCTGTAGCCTCATCTTAAGGACAGAAGAAGTTAGCATGATAAGAAATGCAGGCGGATCCTGGGATTCTGGTGATTGATGAGTAATAGTGAGTTTCAGAGTGATCTAGTAAGTTCATCATTGCCCAGGGGCAATAGATTGCAAACCATTTGTATGCCCCGCTGCTAGGTTGAAGATATGAGTCCAGTCTCCTACTCACCCTCAGTTCAAACAACAGCAAAGAGTAATCGGACAGCTTCCCATTCCCCACAAGTAAAAACTTGAGCTAAGAAAAAGCTAAGGCAAAGAGGGGACACACGTAAAAATGAAGGTCAGAGCAGTGGCAACTTATTTGAACATGCGACTCTTAGATTGTTAATTCTCTATAAACCCTGCGCTCAAACTGAACATCATAGTGTCTGTATTAAGAAGTAATGTCTTTGAGGGGTGATTAGGCTATGCAAACTCTGTTCTCATAGGTAGTACTAATACCTCTGTAAAAAGATAATTCCAGCTAGGCATATAGCTCAGCAGGTTAACATGTCCTTCCTATGCCCTAGTTCTGATACATAGTCACTAAAAAATTTAGAAAGTTCAATACTCTTGTTCTTTTGCAGTGTAATATGTGAGGATGCTGCAGGGAGAATCACATGATTCAATATCCTGATGCCTTCTTGGACATGCTAAGAGAAAGAAATTGTCTTTCCTGATAGTAAAGATGAGCTTGTTACCTAGCCAAACAGAAGGCAATTAAGGAAATATGATGATTTAAAATAAAAGAAGCCATGAATTTTACATACTTAGAGTTACAGCTCACATATTTCCTTGTTTTCAAGCTATTATGATATGTAAAATGAAAAAAGATAGTTTCTTTTAAATTTTTAAGTGCAATAGTTAACGTTGTGCTCACTTTGTAAATATAGATGTGAAATTGATGAAGACTAACTTACGTAAAGTCACAATACTACAAAGTGACAAAGGAAGAATTTCAATCAGGGCTCTGTGTGCAAAGGCCTTACCCATCTTCCAATGGAGGTACTCTGCTTCCCAAGAACTTGGACAGGGTGCTAAAGTCTGCATTTTAAAAAGGCAAGACCAAGTTAGTCTCCATTAAACGAAGAGACAAATATTGTACACCTGGTACCCAGATCTTGAACAGGTTGCTTCTGTGTGCCAGATTAAACTTGACTGCCAGGGCAATCACTTCAGCCATGCTAGCCTCTCAGTGCTCACCTGGCAGGTTTCCCAGAAAAAAAAACAAGACAGAGTCATTTCATTGCCAGGAAAGGAGCTAGATAACACTCATTTGAGCTCTTTCCACATGGTGTTAGTTATCACTGTATGAAATAAATATGTCAGGCATCAAACCCTCAGTGACAAGAAATCTCTAAGAACATCTTGGATACTGTTCTTTGACAGAAAACTTAATCCAAAGATTGGTGTGTCCTTGGAACAAAGATACTTTAAACCCTTAATCCTAGAATTGTTTGGGCAGCTAAGCCCTGTGCTGCCTTCTGATTTAAACAGACAGTTCCTTAATTGATTTACGTCTTCATTGGCATCTGCACCTTTAATGCTGTGCTGCCTTGAATCTATCTGTTATTCATATTTTTATGGTCAATTGTAAACAAATGGTAGATTAAAATTTTATTTTAAAAGATCTTGGGTTACACTGAAGGAAATTGAAATGCACTGATCTGAAAACACAATAAAACCCAATTCCTAGAGCCACCCTGCTAATTAGAGCCAATGTTAAAAGTGAGATGGGGGGCAGTGCAGACATTGGAGGCCTCCCCTGCGCTGGCCTATGACTTCCTGTAGTGATAGGGAACTTTTAGGAGAGTTGCCTTTGCCTTTTCTTCACCAAGCTTTATGTAGTAGCTAAGCCTCTAGATTTAAGCATTCTGTAGAATCACACCTAATACAGGCTATGCTTTTATTTATTTTTAAAAATCTCTTTTACTGATATAAAAGAGTATTGAAACTTACTTTTTGTGTTTGGAATTCTGGATGACCTTATAAATCTTTACCAATGTAGCATTAAACAGTATCTCTCATTTGAATGCTTTCAATACCTAATATTACTGTGACAGTTTTACTTGATGTTTTGTTATTGGTGTTGTTTTGTTTTATTTTGCTTCTTAAAATGGCATATGAGTTTTGAAAATAAATGTTAATAGGCAAAATAATACAATGAAGAACTGAGAGTCACAGAAATACATTATTTTCTGTAGTTCGTATACAATATGACTTGCCCCACGAAGATATTGTATTAGCAGGCAGAATGGTTGCCTTCAGAATTCAGTATAAGTGAGCAAACTCTTGACAATCCATGTACAATATATTTTGTTATTGAATTGTTTCTATTTTACTTATCTTGCTTGAGCCAGGTCTCATATAGTCCATGATGGCCTCAAACTCACTACGTAGCTGAAGATGACATTAAATTTCTAATCCTCCTAATTCCCCTTCCTATTTATGAAAATTATTTATACATTTCAGTGCCTTTTCGGTGTCTTAACACTGTTCAATCTTATTTCTTCACTGCCTAGAAATATTAACATTCTCATTTTCTGATAATTCTGACTTGTTAAATGTAAAACTAAATTTGAAAGCTAGTTTAAGTAAATGATAAAAATAGTTTAACCTAAGGTATATATACATTTGAAGCCCAGTAGAAATGGCTTCAAGTTTTGGAATTCTCATGTTATCTGCAGTATAATGTCCTTCCCCTTTATGGGTTATCAAGTGTTGACTTGAATATCTACTTGGTATTGAAACATGTTTTTACAGGCAGGCATAAATAAAGCAGCATGTTACAGAAATTACTGAACCAATGATGAATGACTAAAAAGACCAATCATAATCTTACTATATACTAGTGATGATGCAAAGACAAAAGAAAACAGAATAGAAACACTGACACCTATTTTCTGTTTTTTTCCAAGGCTGCCTATTAATTTTTTCAAATAAAAGTAGTTGTTTGATATAGAAATTTGTGTTAAGATCTAGTATATTTTGAACTCTAGGTGATGAGAGCAAGTGCCCTTAAAACACACATGAATTTACCTATATGTTTCTCCTGAACAGCTATGTCATGCTGAACTTGGAAAATGATTCTTCAAATGCTTCCTCTCAGACTTCTGTTTTCAACAGAAAAGTGAAGTTCATGTTTGAGAAAATTACTGATAAGATTCATATCTTGTGTAGTAAACTTTTGAATCCTTAAACATATTTATCTCAGAGGCTAAGTATTAAATTTTGTGACATTAGAGACTCAAACTATAATAAGGAGAGAAATGTTACAGAAATTTAAAACTAATATTGTTTGTAAGCTTTGGTTAAATTAATTCCTACATTTTACTTCTGACTCTTTTAAATAGTATATTAAGACAATAATTAAATAAATCAGTCTCAACCAAGTATAATAGGCTCTATATCATTAAGGAGGATAAAATATGAAATTGAACAGTAGAGTATATTTATTTTGGCTTCTCAATTCTATGTGGATACATCAATATAATCTCAGATTTTTTTTTCATTATCTGTTGGCATTTCTTGAAACAGCAAAGAGTCTTAGAATTCTTCAGTTGGTAAATTAGCTCTTGCTTTTGGTCATGGTGCCATGAACTGTCTAGTTCATAATGTAGTGGAAAAGAATGGGAGAAACACAAAAATGGCAAAGTGTCTTTACTGACAAAACATTAAGCCAGCATGTTTGATTCTGGGCTAATTTCTTTTGAAATGGCAGTCCCAGATAAATCACATATTTGAGGCTTCAAGTCTTTTTAGCACAGTGGGAATGTAACCTAATATAGGCACTCCCTTTCAGAAGCCTGGACTTCAGTGTAGTCCCAAAAGTACCTTGTAAAGGGAGAAAGCAGTGGAACAATACTCTGAAAGCTTAAGGCTCCTTTCAGGAAAAATCTAAGAGACTTTGGATAAGTCATTTCCCTTCAGTGAACCCACATTTCTCATCTTAAATTTGAGAAAATAGTTGTGTTTTCTTGTGAGGTGCCAATAAATAGTTTTCCAAATCATAAAATTTCAGATAAATATTATGGATTCATATTGAGAAAGGTCTTTGCTAATCCTTCAAGAGAATGGAAACTGTTAGTTGATTATGTCATGAGTAATATATGATTTGTTATTGTTTAATAACTATAGGGTGTTTATATTCTGTGAGGATGCCAGCTGGCATATTTATATTGAAGTAAACACAGATAAATAAGGAGACAGATGATATTGTAATGCATAATGGGAAGATTAGTAAGTGTTGTAAGCTCATGGTTCTTCTGGAATCAGTTTCCATACATAACTTTTCAGTTAGGAATTTATAAAAATGGCTTTGGGGAACTGAGTTTCTTAATTCTATTTAGATACACTGTTGTTCTTCTGCCCAAATTAAGGTGTAAAAACAACAACAAAAAAAAAAAACAAAAAGAAACAAACCAACACCACTAACAGCAACAAAAACAACTTATGTTCAAGCAGTCTTAGAGTTCTGTGAATAGACTCTGCCTTGAGTGCAAACTCAGAACACTATTAGTGAACTTCCCATGATACCTTTCAAAACACCCAGGTATGTGAACAGAATATGTAAGCCTTCCTTAAGCCATATGAAGGATAAGTATAACTAAATAACCAGAATGAGGAAACCCTTGAATCTCTCTGTCATACACATAGCAAGTTTCTGGATGACAACAGTCATTATTTTGGAAGTACTTGATATCTTTACTAGTGCGGTCTGTGTCAGCTATGTGGAAACTATTAGCAGACATTGACAGCTGATAAATTTAACAGCTGTTTTCAATTTCCTTTTTGACTGCTGTTTTTAAATATTGGAAAGCTGGGTATTTATAACTACAGTAACTAGATTTGATGAAAATCTGCTGCTAACTTAAAAAATGCTTATGGTTTTCTGGTGGCAGGATACATGGGCACATTTATTTCTTCTTTAACGTTAGTGTTTTCTCTTGAATTTTGAAGTCCCTTTATAAGGTTCACAGTTCAGAGGATTTTCTCATGGTGAATTGAGCATTTATCATTATACAGTATCCTTTTGTTTTCTAAATCTGAAGTCTACTCTATATGAAATTAAGTTCCCTTTTACCGGGTGCTTGCATGGTACTCCATTTTTCCATTATTTACTTTTAACCTGACCATTTATTTGTACTTAAGTAGATTGATTTTTAGACATGAAGACACATATTAGTACAAAAAGCCATAATTCACAACCAAGATGTATCATTCATGGGTATTTATGTACTGAAGGACAAAGCAACCACATTTATAAAGCAAAACCTGCAGGAGAAATGACACTAATAAAGAGAAAGATTAATAATACAATTCCCAGAAAAAAAAAAACATTTTGTGAAGAGAAAATAATCATGGAAATAAAAGTTCTAAATATCATCTACAGAATGTGTTCTTGGGTATATTGAATTTCTATCTCTTTATTTTTTACATTTTCTTTTTAACTTTTTTGAGATTATCATTTAATTAAAGCTTTTCTCCCTTTCCTCCCTGCAAACCATCCTCTCCATCCCTCCTCACTCTCCTTTAAATTAATGGGCTCCTTTTACATGAATTTTATTGTATGTATAAATGTATTTATACACACACACAATGAGTTGAGTCCACACAATGTTATTTGTATGTCTGTTTTCAGGGCTTGTAGTTTGGCTTTGAACAACTAATTTGTATGCTTTTCCCTGGGGAAAGTCACATCTCCCTCTCCCAACTTTGCTCAGTAGCATGTAGTATTTTGTGTAATTTTGAGGACTGGTGGGCTCTTTCCTGTGCACTTTGGCATATTTGTGGGTATTCTTTTTCAGCTCTCCTTTGCACATTCATGTTGGTGAAACTTTGTGTATATAGCTCCTAAGGTTACTAGGAGACACAATCTTCTAGCAAAGTCCCTGATCATCTGGCTCTTACAAATTTTCCATTCCCTCTTCTACTGTGTTCCCTAAGCCTTGAGTGCAGTTATTATGTTGTAGGTACATCCCTTGGGACTGGGTTCTACAATTCTGAATTTTGATTGGCTGTGGTTTTCTGTAATGGCCTTCATCTGTTTTAAAGAGAAGTTGCCTTGATGAGGGGTAAAGAAGACACCTGTGATTATCAAAACAAATATTTATAGATTGTTATGAGGGATTATACTGGTTTAGTAAATTATTACTTATAGATTCTTCTCTGATAACCATGTTTGCACAGGAATTTATTAATTAGCTAATTTTCTACTACCAGGCATGTTATCCCTATTGCTGAGCAGGTCTTACATCCAACTTGGTTATTGTCAAGGTACATGTGTCATAACTGCACCTTTAGGGTTATAATGTCATGCTGGTTTTTAATGTGCTTCATAAACTAGGTAAAGCTATTGATTGTGTTCCTCCTTTGAAAGCTTATGTGGTGCCTTCTGGTACCATGAAATCTAGTCCTCAGGGAGGGTCCATTCAGGCCAGTTCTAGTTCAAGGTTTATGGGCCTTGTTTCTGAAATTCATGGCATCTTCAGAAATAGGTAATTGCAATCCACTTCTGAGGGTTAACCGAGGGCAACATCAATATGTTTTGTGATTCACTTGGATAGCCCTGAAAAACAACTCAAAAGAAGGATTTTCATGTCTGGTATTGGGGGATTTGATCATTTGTTTTTGACTCTTGGAGTAAGTTCCATTAGCCCAGACAAAAAAAGTAAATCAAAATTATATATGTATATGTACATGCTGAATTGCATGCATTTTAAGTTATTTTTTAGTAAATAGTTAATAGTATGATTCCTTGTGAATTTTAAGACATCCACATTGTTATTTTACCCACTTCCCTCCTTCTCCTGTATATACCCTCTCTCCTCTTCTGAAAAGAGCCCACCGTTTCCCCATATTCCCTATCTATACTTTATTTCCTTATAGTATTAACCATACATTTTTCTCAATCAGTAATGAAACAGATCACTTATGGAACAACCTCTTGGAGAAATTGTTGAAAGGAGGGGCCACTTGTTCTTCCCAGCCTCCCCAGCTAGCTTGGGCTCAAAATAACACACAGGAACTATATTAATTAAATCACTGCTTGGCCCATTAGCTCTAACTTCCTGTCGGCTATCTCTTACATCTTATTTTAACCCATTTCTAGTAATCTGTATATCACCATGAGGTCGTGGTCTACCAGCAAAATTTTGGCATGTCTGTCTCGAGAGGCTTCATGGCTTCTTTCTGACTGCACCCTTCCTCCCAGCATTCAACTTAGCTTTCCCTGCCTACCTACGCTCTGCCTTGCTTTAGGTCCAAAGCAGTTCCTTTATTCATTAATGGTAATCACAGCACACAGAGGGAACTCCTACATCAAGAAATCAGTTCTCAATTTGCAAAGATATAAAATAAAATACCAAAGCTTAATATATAACAAAGATTTTACTTCAACTAAATAGAGCCAAGGTGTGATAAAGATGAGCTTTTCCATAAGGACTTCCGAAAAAATGGAAAGATATTTGCTTATTATTAATCATATTCTTACATAAGACACAATTCTCATAGATTAGGATACAGCTGTCAAAATGAAACAACTGTTAGAAGAACAGTGGGTAATGTTCACTTTAACCTCATAATATGCAAAGACCTTTTAAACGTAACTAAAACTTCTGAACCAATAAAATGAGAGATTGATGATGAAGTTAAGCATATATAATTTAAAATACTTGGAAAAGAATGTCATAAAGAAAATTAAAGACAATGATAGTTTTGAAGAAAAATATGCACTACACATAAATGTTGTGGTTATTATTACATAAATCAGTCTTAATACTGCAAAACAAATATCAAGGATTTCTCTATAAAATTAAAGAAAGACTAAAATAGACAACATATATTTCCAATTTCAGTCTTAAGGTGGCGCACGCCTTTAATCCCAGCACTCGGGAGGCAGAGGCAGGCGGATCTCTGTGAGTTCGAGACCAGCCTGGTCTACAGAGCTAGTTCCAGGA
>NW_004949177.1:764698-806508 GCF_000317375.1 Microtus ochrogaster
GAGGTAAGCCAGACCCAAAAAGAGGAACATGGGATGTACTCACTCATATTTGGTTTCTAGCCATAATTAAAGGACAGTGAGCTTATAATTTGCAATCCTAAAGAAAGTTTATTTTAAAAGGCTACATGTTTATAACCTTGATGAAAAAGCAAACTTATGAAGACCCTAAACCATTAGCGGTTTCTAACGATGGCTAAGTGGGTGGGAAAGAAGGAAAAGTGGGATAGAATAAAATTTTAGGGGCAGTAAAACCTCTCTGTATAGTATAATGATGAAGTGATGTTTCTTGATGATGCTTGTGTTCACTCACATAGACTATACTTCAGCCACCAAGAGTGAAACTCATTGTCAACTATGGATACCAATTGACCATAATGAATTGTACAATAAGTAATCCTACATTAGCTCAGAATGGGGTATAATAAAGGGATTATATGCATGAGTGGGGAATAGGAGCCAAATTCAGCAGCAGCAGCAGAGAAAGAGAGAGAGAGACAGAGACAGAGACAGAGACAGAGACATACACAGAGAGAGAGAGAGAGAGAGAAAGAGAGAGAGAGAGAGAGAGAGAGAGAGAGAGAGAGAGAGGAGGTTTTGTTTAAGATTTATTTGTTTATTATGTGTACATTATTCTCAGTATTTTGTCTACACGTATGCCTGCAGGCCAGAAGAGGGCACCAGATCTCATTATAGATGGTTGTGAGTCACCATGTGGCTGCTGGAAATTGAAATCAGGACCTTTGGAAGAGCAGGCTTAACTGCTGAGGCATCTCTCTGGCCTGGAAGGAGTTTTTTAGAAAACAACGCCATGCCAAATCTGGTCCAGCATCTCTAAGGAGTTCCCCCAGCACCTCCCACTTTTGTCTAAGTAAGAGAATTCCAAATCCAATACAATACTCTATACAATAATAACATATTAAGTATAAAATTTAGAAATACAACCAGGATAAACAATATTAAGCAAGAAACATATATTAAATATTTCGATAATTATTTAATTCTAAGGAGTCTAAATCTTATATTTAGAAATGGTTTGGCTAAGTCATGAGAGGAAAATAACTATATACCTATCTAGTTTTCACTCCCCATCAAAGACATGAGAAGGAAAATAATACTCCCTAAGTGAACAGGAAATGCAATTAAACAACTTCCAAAATGTGCAATAATCGACAGAGACATCTGGCTGCCTGGACAATCATCTAAAATCTCATTTGCAACTTTGGAGCAACCAATTTTGGCTAAGGCTTAGAGTAGCTGACAGACCATTTTTAGAGGCAGGAAAAAATTTAAAACCATCTTACTCTGTCTTGGCAAGGCTTGGCAGTCTTTTTTCTTGTATTCTTCTTGTCCTGTACAGATATCTGCATTTTGTCAGTGGTCAAGGCATGGGCAGTTCTTTGCCCAAAGATCAGTTTTTCTAAGAAGAAGACAAGTTCCAAGTGGAGCGTCTTCAGTGCTCAGCATTCAGGAATAGATTGGTGCTGACAGGAGCAATCGTTTCTCACATCAACACAACCCTAAGTTATTTAAATGCCATGTACTACAGTTTGTTGAAGTGGTTGAAGATTATCTGTCTATATGGAATGCAATCTTATGTATTTAAAGAACCTGATTAGTCTAGCTATAAGTGTGACAAACATGGATGACTATTGTCCTATAATACTTAATATCTGTATAGCTTAAAGACTAAGACTTTATATTAGAATATTAAACAATTTTTAAACAACTATGCAGCAAATAAGGACAATGACATCAAAATGTAAATGAAGTATAAGTATCTTGATAAGAGGTAGAAATGTATAGTACAATAAGATAAATATATCATAAAATTGTATCAATATACAAAATGTCTTAGGCAGAGGTAGAAACATGCAGGAATGCAATATGATAAAATAATTTTGGATAGGTGTACAAATATTGTAAATAAAAGTAGGAGTATGTTCAATATAACAAATATAATTTGAATTTATATCAATATACAAGAATCTATACCAATGTAAATTGTCTTTAAATAATAGTTCACAAGTATTCACTCTATTACTCACTATTATTATTAGTGTGAGTAAGCTCACACTAATCTACTTATTATCCCATCCAATTTTTTTCTTTTATTTTTAAAGAAGATCCCTGAACCTACATAATTTCCATCCCAAACCTCAACTCTATACCAGTTATAAACAACCCCTAATTGATATCCCTAACCCTGAGAACTAACTTTGTTGAGAGAGGGAACATCGTCTTTTAGAATTACTTTTAGTTGTCATGGGGGCAATATTTTTTCTACAGGATTCTGTAAATCTAAAATGATGTTTAAGTTTTAAGATTGCAGTTTGGTATAATTAAAAGTAGTCTTTCAGTACTCAATAGAGTTTTTTGAAGTTCTGACCAGAGCGTTGTAAGAAGGAACACCATTTCACCTAACCAAGTTGGAAGCATCTTGAATAGCCAGCCCCCAAAACCGATTTTAAAGTAGTGGTATTAGTATTATGATGCCATATCAACCAGGTGGAGTTGTGGTTGTAGGGCCCCATATTCTTCCTGGTAACTTTAAAGATTACTTCCGGAAAATTTATTATTTATTGTGGAAAACAAGCATTATTTATAAAGACATATTTAATAAAAGGTATGAGAATGACAAAAATAGTTATGGAGAGAGGTAAAAGTTTTTCTAAATTCTTTATTATTTTTGTCCTATACCAGATAGCTCTGATATGAGACAGAAATTCTGAATTTTTCTTTTAACAACTTGCTTGGATTTAGAGAAAGATAGCCATTGTCAAACTCCAAAGCCAGCTTTAATTTTTAAGTAGAGATATATACATGTTTAGATCATGAAATTTTACCTAGCAGATGGCATGTAATCATGAGTCAGATTTTTCTTTTTTAATTTTCCTGGATAGTTATCTATTTTTTAGTCATCTGAATGTCATATATCTTTTGTTATTTTTGAAGATGAATATTTTCCTGGAAAGACAAGAATAGAACCCTGTTCCAACCCTTATAATGTTTCTTTACCACCTGTATGATTGTTACCTTTGTGGGTGAGCTTTCATTTCTCTATCTCAAGAGGTTTCACTTTTTTAAACCAAAACTTTATTAAGTTTGTTATTGTCCATAACAGTCAAAGCTCAAAGCAGTTGTATGCTGACTGGAGAGTTTTCAGAGGCGTACTGTGGGCAGGGCATTCTGTGTAGTCTGGTTGTCAACTGGAGAGACTGCAGTGCATGATGTGGGGGAAAACTCTGCATGACTGCAAGGCCAGGGAGTGTGGGGAGGAGGAAGCATCTGTGGCATTTGGGCTGCTTCTAGTAGGTAAGGACTTGTACCCCACATTGGGCGCCAGGTATAAATGGATGTGATAAAGTAATCCCACACTAGCTCAGAATGGGGTATAATAAATGATACTTTATCTAGGGATAGACTCACAGTCCTCTGCATGAGCAGGGAACAAGAACAAAATCTGTCAGCAGAGAGAGAGGGGGGGAGAGAGAGAGAGAGAGAGAGAGAGAGAGAGAGAGAGAACAAGTGTGCACATTTTTAGTTTCCAAGGCCATGCCCAACATGGTCCAGCATCTCAAAGACTGTTGGCTGACTGAGTTGTCCCAGCAATGTATTACTACATATTCATCAATTATAACAATATACTGCACACACAAATGATATTGAAAATAACAGGCTATCAAATTGTAGGGACAGATTGTATGAGCAATGTCTGTGATTTTTGCACAGTTTCTCTGTAAATTTACTCCAAAAATAGTATATAAAATAATTAAATAAATAGATTTTTGTTTCTGTTACTTCTAAACTCTAGCTGTAGCACGGCCTTTCCCTCAGTCTTCAATCTTACAGACCTCTGACTGGAACTACACCATAAAACTTCTTACATATGCAACTTGAAAAATCTGTTTTACAAACATTAGGACTTGCCAGCTTCCGTAATCATGAAGCTCGATTTGTTAGAATAAATCTATCATCTTTATTTTTATGTCTCTGTTTGTCTACCTATCACAAGAATAGCTGCAAATAGTAAGCAATGATGGATTTTAAGTTAGTGAACAAGATTTTGGGAGCTATCATTAGGTATCTTCTCGAGATAGTCATTATAATAGAAAAATCATCATAATGAAAAGAGACAGTAGGCAGTGTGGGAAAGTCTTCCCATGAATACTCTTGATTTAATCATAATAAATCACTAGAGACATCCAAACTGAAAAGCACCCTGAAAACAATTGGTTATCACAGAAAAAGTCATGAAAAGACTAAGGAACCATCACAGAGTAGAGACTAAGGTTACAGGAAGCAAAACATAAAATGGTATCCTGAATTGAACCCTCAAAAAATGACATTGGAGGTGATATTGGGATGATTTGTATGGTTGTCAATGTGTGTCAATTTAATTTTATAGTTCTGATAACTTTGTATGGTTACAGAAGATGTTATGTTAAAAGGTAATTGATAGAATAGTATCAATACTTTTAATGTAAGATGTTATGTAGCCATATAAAGTTATCAGAGCTATAAAGTTAAACTAAATACAGAACAATAGTGGGAAAAACAAATCATCCCACTTCTGGAGGGTATTATTATGTTTTTAAATATATTTTCTTCTTTATATTCTTCTTTCAGTGCATCTGATTTTCACAGGTTAGGCTTTCACCTGTTTTTTTTTTTAAGTTGTATAGTACATTTTTACCTTTAAAAATGAAACATTTTTCAGTTACGAGTGAACTTTTATAAATATAACTGTAATGATTGCATAATATTTTATCACATGACCATTTTCTGGTCTTGTACCAATTTTGAATCTATCTTATAGAAGACTGGGTTATTTATTTTACAAGCTTTAAAAGTTATATCTCCCTTGTCTTAGTCACTGTTCTATTTCTCTGAAGAGATACCATGACCAATAAAATGTTTAGAAGATAAAGCATTTGATTTGGGGCATATTTACAATTTCAGAGTTTTACTCCATTATTATTATTGGGAAGCATGATGGCACCCAGGCAGACATGGTCCTGATCTACAGGTGAAGGTGGGAGGTGAGGGGGCTGTCTTTGCATTGATTTTTGAAGCATCAAAGCTTACCCCCAGTGGCACACTTTCTCCAATAAACTTATACCTACTCCAACAAGATCACGCCTTCTAATCCTTCTCAATAAGTGCCACTCTCTGGTGACTAAGAATTCAAATATATGAGCCTATGGAGCCCAGACAACAACCTAGAAGACATCACATATAGGTGTGTTTTCCAGATAGGCCATTTGATGAAGAATAGAGGCCCTAGGCAGGTCACATGCATTTGAAATTTGATTCTGTTCCTTATAAATATTCTTTATTTTTTTATTTCTTTATTTTTTTATTGAAAAAAATTTCTGCCTCCTCCCCGCCTCCCATTTCCCTTCCCCTCCCCCCACTGCTCTCCCTCTTCCTCTCCAGTCCAAAGAGCAGTCAGGGTTCCCTGCCCTGTGGGAAGTCCAAGGTCCTGCCCCCTCCATTCAGGTCTAGGAAAATGAGCATCCAGACTGGTTAGGCTCCCACAAAGCCAGTACATGCAGTAGGATCAAAACCCAGTGCCATTGTCCTTGGCTTCTCATCAGCCCTCATTGTCCACCATGTTCAGAGAGACTGTTTTTATCTCATGCTTTTTCAGTCCCAGTCCAGCTGGCCTTGGTGAGCTCCCAATAGATCAGCTCCACTGTCTCAGTGGGTGGGTGTACCCTTCGCGGTCCTGACTTCCTTGCTCATGATCTCCCTCCTTCTGCTGCTCATTTGGACCTTGGGAGCTCAGTCCAGTGCTCCAATGTGGGTCTCTGTCTCAAAAAAAATAATTATTTTTGTTTTGTCTCTAAGGGCTTTGTCTGCATACACTGAATGCTTATACTTGTGAAGGTCATAGGAGGGTGTCAAATCCCTTGTAACAGGACTTACAAATAGTTGCGAGCTAACATGTGTGTGCTGGGGGAATCAAACCTGAGTCCTTTGCTAAGAACAGCAAGTGTTCTTAACCCCTGAGTTATCTCTTTATCTATAAATCCCAAGGCTTTTAAACTTTCTCATGCTTTTTTTTTCAGTTACCTCATTTTCAGGTTATTTTTTTCAGTTACCCCAACTTATCCATAATCTTCAAGGAGTTTTTGAGCTCTAAATTTTCTGTGATAAATATTTTATGGTTAAAATCTGTATGGTTTTCAGCAATGACCAGTGTTGTATTTTCTATTCTTCTATAAGATTGGCATGTATTTTCACTTTAGAACATGAAAAACTATCTGATAACTTTTATGATATCTCTATTTGTATAGAAAGCCATTGTTTAAACAGCCCAACAGCCCGAATACTTTTAATTATATTGCTTACTGAATTAAGTTCCGCTTATAGTTCAAAGGAATGTAAGAACCTTGACTAAATGGCTCAGAAGGAGAAAGATGTTCCTTACCTCACAGTGTCCTTATAAATCTCACGAGGATTATGATCTTCTTGTTCCTATAAATGGTCCTGATGCTTGTTCAACCTTAAAATGTTAACTATAAACACAAATCTAGTAGAAAGTTTTTGTCGCGTTTGTTTCATTGTATTTCTGGAAACTACATTAGTGAGTATGATGCACAACTTCCAACTGGCTACTTGGAAACCTATTAATATTGGTTAATGAGTTGAAATAATTGCTTATTTACATAAACTTTTAATGGAAAGCCAATTCAGTGGCTAGAAGTCAAACACATGGAAACTAAAGAGAGATGTACATGTTTTGTATTTTTCAATCCCTCTTCAGATCAAAAGGATTTCGTTATCTGTGACACTTTGTGTCATGATGAATCTGAGATAAATACGTAGAACAGGCACTTTAGATACAGAATATGGTTTTCATTTGGCCCATACGAATTATTTGTATTATCGTATTCCAGCAGATTAGAATGGACATAAGCATTCTCTCCTGGTGGAAATATAAAGAGTGGGTTTGGAGATGAGGGTCAGTGGTAGAAGGTTTGCTATGCTAAGCCCCATCAAAATGGGGAGGATAATACTGCAGGAGGATTGGAGATGCTTGCATAAGAACTGAAAGAAGATCTCACACTAACTGGAGAGAACATATTATTAATGAAATTAATGGAAGCACAAAGTATGGACAGAACTTTTCCATCTATAGAGTGTGTGGTTTTATACTTTGGGTTTATTGTTTTAATTGAGAACTCTGCTGGCACTTTATACTCAGTTGAACCAAAATAATTTATTTTAAGAATGTAGGCTTTAAATAAATCGACTGTATGTTTTCCATATAGTGCTTACTATTTTTTTAAATGAGGTGGGCTGCATGTTTTTCTGTTTAGAGGCTACATATTTTCAAGCAGTAGTATGAGACAAAGATTTACTTAGCCTGAAAACTCTTGGAGATAAATAGATATTTGCAGATAATAATTTATTAGATTACTAATTGTTAAATAAATGAACAGACTCTTAAGTTAAATTTTACATACTTCTCCAAAGAATATGACTTTTCTTAAGATTTTGAGTAATAAATATTTGATGATATAAAATGGTACAAGACACAGTGACTTATTATTTTGGGACTGCATGATTTTGAAATGAAAGAAATTACTAATGATTATGGATCCTGATATAACTGTCTGTGTGTTCTTGGTGAGTAATTTAGGTCTCCATTAGTCTATGGACAGCCACAAAGTCTCCTGATGGATCTGATATTTTGATATATAAAAATAGATAGTGGTGGGTAAAAGGAAACATCTTGCATTAATCATCTTCTTGATTGAGTTGCATTGATGGATTAAGACATCATGATCTAACAGGTAAAGTCACATAAGATGGCCAAGCAACATCAGTATTTGTTAGTCTATAGGAATCAAGTGTAAAAACATCCATTACAGGTTTGCAAGGGATAGGTCCCTTTTCTAGACTACATTTTCTCAGGTTATTGAAGTAAGTTTGGGCTCAAGTCAATCTGAAATGTTTCACAACATATAAAGCAGGTATCAAATTAGAAATGGGTAACTATCCACAGGAAAATTACATCATATCTAAATACCTTTATCAGTGAATACCAAGGAAATGGATTCATTAAGAATGTTTCAGGTTCAGGGTTGAAGGAGCCTATATGGAATCTTTGGGCAAACATTAGAAAATCTGTTCAGTCATGTAACAATTGAATTTCAGGTTGACTATTATTCTGATATGGTTCAGTTGCTGGGAAAGGAGAAGGTATCAACTCTGCTGTAATAGGCCAGGTCTCTTCAGGACAGCAATGCCCAGGAGGTCAAGTCATTAGACCAATGTTCCCAAGGTTGAGGATCATTGCCATTGCCATCCGTTCGCCCACAAAGCACCACAGACTCTTTGTACCTTTGACGATCACTCCTAGTGCCAGCATCAAAGCTTTCAAGAATAATTCAGAGCTTCAATAGTTTAATGAATTCTACTTCCTCGAAAAGAAAAAAAAAATGCCAGAAATGGTTATGTGGTCACTTTAGGAAATCATTTCATTTCTACTATGGGTACTGTTAACATTTTCAATTGTTAGCAATTTATTAGACAACGAAAGAGTCCTAATTATACTCAAAGTCAAGAAGCTTCGAACAAAAACACTAAATTAGAACCTTTTTAGTGTATTAATATGAAAACTAATGACCAGCATCTCATCTAAAAAAAAAAAAAGCTTATTTTTCTTACTAGAATACTAGTTTTAAAATATCAAATTTGAAACTTACTAGATACTGGGACTCCTATTCTGTTTTTTTGTGTGTGTGCGTGTGTTTGTGCATTTTATTTTATTTATTTATTTATTAAAGATTTCTGCCTCCTTCCCGCCACCGCCTCCTATTTCCCTCCCCCTCCCCTAATCAAGTCCCCCTCCCTCATCAGCTCAAAGAGCAATCAGGGTTCCCGGCCTGTGGGAAGTTCAAGGACCACCCACCTCCATCCAGGTCTAGTAAGGTGAGCATCCAAACTGCCTAGGCTCCCACAAAGCCAGTACGTGCAGTAGATTCAAAAACCCATTGCCATTGTTCTTGATTTCTCAGTAGTCCTCATTGTCTGCTATGTTCAGCGAGTCCGGTTTTATCCCATGTTTTTTCAGACCCAGGCCAGCTGGCCTTGGTGAGTTCCCAATAGAACATCCCCATTGTAAGAACTCAAACTAGACCATAAAAGGCTAATCAACCCAATTATAAAATGGGGCACTGAGCTGAACAGAGAATTCTCAACAGAAGTTCAAATGGCCAAAAGACACCTAAGGTCATGCTCAACTTCCTTAGCGATCAGGGAAATGCAAATCAAGACAACTTTAAGATACCATCTTACACCTGTCAGATGGCTAAAATCAAAAACACCAATGATAGCCTTTGCTGGAGAGGTTGTGGAGAAAAGGGTACACTCATCCATTGCTGGTGGAAATGCAAACTTATACAACCACTTTGGAAAGCAGTGTGGCAGTTTCTCAGGAAATTCGGGATCAACCTACCCCTGGGACTCCTATTCTGAAACCCTTTTTGCAAACAAGCAACAATTCCTAGGAAAGGCCTGCAGACACAGCTAGTACACCGAGTACTGCTGATCTCTCCTGCTGAGAAGCCTCTGAGATGCCAGTTCTAAAAGGGTTGACAGTACACATTGATTTGGGACTTTTGCTATTTGCAGAGCACTTTCATAAACAATGGTTTTCTTCCCTGACCATTATGAAAATGACATGCCTCCAGAACCCAGTCCTGTATCTCTGGGGAGGAGAATCAGGGAAACGTCTTCTGGTAGCTGCACTGTTGAAAGGATTGACCAGGGCAGCCCAGTATCATTGATCAGAGCTCCAGGACAGACAGAACTTAGTCTACTGGGTAAAGAATGTAAATAAGTGATCTCTATGACTGAGGTGACTGACTCTTTATAATGCCTACATAATCATTATAGTGTGAAATCTACATTAGGTCAGAGAGTGGGAGAATGTCCCTTCCTAGAAACTTGAAGTCTAGATGCCGTGGAATATCAGACTTGAATCATACCAGCTCTCTCCATTTCTCCATAAGGAAATGGATTCCTTAGTAAGTTAGGAGAGAGATAGCTGTAGATTTGTACTTAAGTTATATTGTGATCTTATGTAGAAGACAATTCCATGCGGATGCCTTTCAGAGCACCACTATCAAGCTCTCCTCAGAAGTTGATCAAAGAGGTTTTCTAGCTCTAGATTTCTAATTTTCAGGAAAAAGATGTGCCTTGGTCTTTCAATATGATGAAGCAAGAATTTCTCCACCATTTTTTTTGTTGCTTCCTGTTGCCTGTCATACTAGCTTTCTTGAAGACAACAATTATCTCAGCCAACTGACTCCTGAGATTTAACCACAGTTGAGATCAGGGAAATTGCATCATGAAAATATTTTTTAATGTAACAGCTAACTGATGACATACCTACACTCCCAAACTCCTAGGTTTTAAAACTATAAAAATAAAGTAAGTAGAAAGTGCACACTGTACATGACTCAAAGAGAATCATAGCTGTGTCTCAGCTACTCAACTGTACAACTATGTGACGTTCATTGGGGCACTTAACCTGAGTTTTCTTGGCTGTTGAATGGAAATAATGCCTTGCATACCTTCCATAATTACAGTGATAGAAATCCCCTGTTAATGCAGAATGGTGGTTTTGTGTAAATATGTATTAATAGAAGGATTTGGTAGCAAATCAACCTGGGTACAAAACCTGGTTAAAACATTTTTGAGCTCTGTGAATTTAAGTAAATGTTTTTTTCTCTGTAAGAGAGATTTACATTACCTACATTATAATGTAGCAGTACCTACATTAGAGAATCATGTTTTAGTGTAAAGGAAATGTATGCTTACTCCAATAGCTAGGTATGTAATAAACATTCAATCAAGTTTATCTATTTACTGCCATGCTAAATGTGTTGAAGGAATTACATTAATTTGTATTAAGAATCAGAATAGCATCACCTCTGAAATATCACAAACTGTTATCAAGGGCATGATAGAATCTGATATGTAATACTCACCAGGAACCCAGAACCAGAAACTTTGAAAAAGCTTTAAAGTCAACTCATTGTCTAGAAACTAGAAAGCCCCAAGGTAATGACTTTCAGTTATAATACATGACTGAGATCCAAAGTACGAAGTAGAATAGTTGGGGAAAATCCTTATGTATATTCTTAAATTGCATCATCACAGTTTTAGAGGATGGCCCTGAGCCAAGTCAAAATCAGTTCATGGACCACCATCATTGAATGGTTGAATGAACCCTAGGAGACCCAACAGATGTCAAATGCTGTGCTGAGTTTCATTGCACAGTCTCTCTCCCTGTCCTCAAGAGGCCTGTGATTCCTTAATGCAGCAGATACTGAACAACTAAGTACAGATACCTGGAAGTTAAAAAATATAAAAGTGCTCTTTTAATATGGATTATTCTGGAGGTTGCTTCTTATTTGAGCAAACTGTCCTAGTGTCGGTTATGGTGACCCATTCTAAACTTAAGCTGGCGTCAATTTTCTCTGTCATAGAGGTCCTTGCTGTTCCCAATGGAGTTCATGGAATTAAATACAATAGGCTCACTAACATAAGATAACCCAGATCATAATTTCTTCTTAGAAGGTAAATCAGCCTTTACTGTATGCCAGGTCAGAAACAAATGTGGAAATCTGAGTTAAGACAGGATAACAATATATATATATATATATATATATATATATATATATATATATATATATATATATATATATATATATATATATGTGTGTGTGTGTGTGTGTGTGTGTGTGTGTGTGTGTGCAATATATATATGTGTGTGATATATATATATATATATCACTCTGCAATTTGTTACCTTCCTGTAATTGACATATGTGGTTAAAGTAATTTAAATTAATTTTAGTTTTTATACACTCGCAGAATCTATGTGATAATAAAATTTATTAAACTGCAGGAATTGAGGCTTTCAGATTCTTTAAAATGAATATTAATACCTGGAGACTATGAATTAAACTCCTTTAAAAGTAATTCAAGAAAAACAATCTCCCTTTTTACAATCTTAAGAGTCAGCATTTCTCTAAAATCACACCTATTAACAATTTCACTTTACCTAAGTGGACTGAGACATGGAGTCTTGCTCTTGATACTGTGCTCCCTGCCAAGACTGCTCAGTGGTCATCCTAGCAGGCTCCCTTTGGCTCAAGATTTGGTGAATGGGGAAGGTTAGCGAAGAACAGTGTGCACGGTAGTCAAAATGACAGATGCCATCAGAGAGGAGGATCAAGCAGAGCAGAGAGTGTGTACAGCTTCCAAATACTGAATTGAACTGACAGCTGTGAAGCTGTGGCCTGAAGTAGGAGGCCCTGCTAGGTCAGGAAAGCAGGAACAACTAAGGGGATTTGCCTGCCAAATCCAGGACAACAACTAGCCTCGAGGAGCCTTTCACCTTGGGGAAGTTGGTCCAATAAGTGGAATGGGAGGAAAGTAACTTGTTCCCTGGAGACTAGATGGTCTTGCTGGTAGCAGGACAGTTGCAAGGAAGTTTGACTCTAGGGAGCATTATTGAGAATTTTTACTTCTTGCTAACTATCACTTCTGAAACCTGTATTTCCCTTTTTTATTGCCAGATTTAGGTAAAGAAAGAATGATTTGTATCCATGGTGTTTGCCCAAGTATCCAGTTGTCAGCCTATTCTCACCTTTTACTGCTCTTAGAACCAGGGCTGGGCAAGTCTGGCACTAAGGGAGAAAACTAGTCTTAACATCTAAACAGAACTTCCCCCAGTGAGTGTGTGCTAGGGCTGGGCTGGCTCACATCAGGGACAGCCTGGCTTCTTCTATGTTGCCTCTTTTAGCCTCTTTCCTGTTGGAGAAGGTAGTGGGGAGGGGAAACTGCTTCTATACAGTCCATCCTTCCAGCTTGGTTTTGATCTTGGGAAGGGGAAGCCCCTGCCCCTCTTTGAAGCAGCAGCCAGCACCACTTGTCTCTTCTCTCCTACCCGCAGGCACTTCTGTTCAGAGTGATGCCTCTTGCTGGTTCCTTCTGCTTCTGCTTCTGTCCCCCTGCTGATTGGGAAGAAAGTGCACCAGTGGGGTGATGGGGTCTGGAACTCTTAAAGGAGCAGCTTTCTTTCTGTTGAGAATTTATTTAGAATATAGCTTTTATGTCCTCTCCCAGTTAATAGTTCATTCTGATGAAAATAAAACAATTGACCATAATCCCCAGTTAAATGTTAACTGCAGATGTTCTAGGTTTGTGTTAGGATTTTTAAGCAAATCAAGCACTAACCCATGGTGCCAATCACTATTAGAAATCAAATGAAATTTGAGTATCATTTACTGAGAGCACAAAGTTTGAGGGCCATGAGTCTGAATGGGGTATATCTTTTCACCTGAGGGACTCATATCTAGGACAGAATATATACAAGGCACAAAGATAATTTGAGGCCACCCTGTTTTTTAAATACTGTAACTCTTATAGCAGCAAATATTGTGCAGTGTAGTCAACACATAGCCAATTAACACACTGATTTGAGGTGTGGTCTCCCTTTGGCTGTCCATTGGTTGATTTTCTGTCAGTTCAATAGTATCGATTGAAGACTTGGTTCCATGCAAAATAGACATTGGGGAAAGTTAAATTGGATATAGCGGTAAAAGCACCTTAGAGCTTTACTTCTGTATGCCAAGAATGTGCTTTCTTCCCCTTAAAAATGTAAAATAAACTAAATCCTGAGCGCAAGCAATCTAAAGACAGAGCTGTAGTACTTTCTACAGGGTTAGACAGTGGATAGCATCTCAAGTTCAAGGTTGTGAAAAGTATTAGATCTTGAGCAAATTACCCAGTGGGGGTCCCACTTCATTTGGATAAAAAAACAAACAATACTATTTGGATGGTTTTGAGTGTGTGAAGTGATTGAAAACAAATATTCAAATAGAAAGGGGAAAAGATGAGGATAAGCCAGATGGCCAATAGGGTAAGTCTCCAGTTTTACAAGTGGTAAAACTGAGGCTAAGAAGTTATATCAATGTTGTCTATACCTGTGCTCACTTCCAGCCCTAAGATGTCACCATTGTGTCAATACTGTACATTCCTTGAAAGGACAGTAGGGAAGCAAATCACATGGCTGGACTTCAGACTGAACAAGCTTTTGTAATGCCCTATATTCTTTTCTCTTGAGTACGTGAGGAAAGTTTTCCTTTGAGGAACTAGCTAAAGGAATGCATTCACCCTTTCCTGGGCTAGAAGTGCAGACTGAAAGGAGAAGAGGGGTGTGGTTAAGCCCTCCAGGCACAGAGAGACCATTCTCAAGCCAGAAGGGAGAGAAGCAGCTGGTGCATGGGATAGTGGGCACATTACCCACCGGTTTCCCCGTTTCGCAGAGAAGGAAAACACCGGAGACTTGCCCAAAACACGAGGTAGCTGTTGAAGGAAACTAATACTGCAATCACTTATCCCAAGGACCACTCGAGGGGGCTGCCCTTTGTCCTTCCCATTGCAGCATACTAAATCCAGGCCCCCAGCTTGCTGACCTACTGAGGAACCACTACCCACCTCAGCCCAGGAGAATGCTGCAGCATGAACTCAAGCTGGGATACTCAGCACAGCAGAAATTGCTGAAGGTGACCGCCTTGTTCTCCCTGAATACATGTGTCCCGTGATGCGGCCCCGAGGGATGCTGGGGACGCAAAAGTTTGATCCAGTGGTCTGAGAGAAATATCTAGGCAGGGACTACAGGCAATGGCAGCAGGGTGCCACCCCTCCCTTGCAGCAGTTTGCATTCTCTTTTCTGGTGGCAAACACTACATTCCAGTGGTAGGTTGAGGGTGTGAGGGGTGTCCCATTCTGCTAGCCTACATTCTGGTCCCGCAAGACCCTCTTCTGTGTCCCTGTAACCTCTTCTGAGTCCTGAGCCAAGTCTGAGTCTTCAGCTCTGCAACTGCCCCTTATCAGCTGATTTTGACAGAATGGGGGGGGGGGTCCAGGAGCACAGGAGGGCGGGGCTAGCCCCTGCCAGATCCAAGGATGATAACGTGTCTGCTCCGTGTCGCGGCTTCTAGCTGCCCAGGCTCCGCCCCCTGTGAGTGTGTAAGTGTGTGATGCTGCCTTGGCCGCCGCCGCCTGTGCAGCCACCGCCGCCGCTGCCGCCCAGGCTGCCGCGCCGCGCCACTGCCACTGCCTCACTCGCCCCCGCCTTTGCCGTCGCCACCCGCCCGCAGCCTGCCAGGCGGGCGGCCCAGTCAGCCCCAGCTCTAAGCGCCTGTAGCCTCAGCCTGGGCGCTCTGGGCACGCGGGAAGCTGCGGAGTGAGTAGACCCGAGCGGGCGGTCAGGCGCTTGCCTGCCTGGTGCCATCGCCTTCGCCGCGGTCACCACCACTGCTCTGGAGCGCAAGACCAGGTATCCCCGGCGCCCGCCGCTGCCGCTAATGCGGCCCAAGCACTTTTAACCGGGCGGAAGGGCCAGAGAGCCTTGCCGCAGACCACAGCGAGAGAGCCGCGCAGCTTAGAGCGGCGCAGACAAGCAGCGAGCAGGGACAGACGGCAGCCAGCCGCCGCCGCCCGGCCGGCCGCTATGGATCTATTCGACTTTTTCAGGGATTGGGACTTGGAACAGCAGTGGTAGGTGTTAAAATTTGCCTTCTCTTTTGATAAGCGGGATCCCTTAGTCTGGTCTGGCTTTTCGCCTTTGTTAAGAAGAGCCAGAGCTGTTGTGGGGGGCGCCCCGGACACCCTCCCACTTGCTCCCAGACACCTCTAGCTTTGGCTTCAGTGACTCCTTGGTGGGGAGCAAGGATGGGGGAGGTGCAGGGACAGGGAGGGATGCCGGCAAAGCATCCCTTTGCACTCCAAGTCTTAAGAGTTGCAGCTGGCCCATAGCAGATTCCGTGCCACCCACCCGCACGACCTCAGGGGCTTTTCTCGCTAGTGGATCACTGGGCAGGATCCAGTCTGAAATGCTTTAACTTTCCAGTTGTCAGTGCCAGCAGCCAGTGGCGGGAGAAAAAGAGACAGCCAGGTACCCAGAGGCTACCCTCAGCTTGCTTAGCGGCCACCGCCCACACTGTCGCCACCTCCATCCCCACCCAGAAAGGCATAGGTCCAAAACCTACCCTAAAGCCTACCCAACCTACGTTCCTCTTCTCAGAACAGCGTCTTCAGGGGCCACTGCACTAGGGACCTATGGCCCAGTTGCCTTTAGCGCTAGGCTTTTTTGAAGTTGTCCCCTGAAGTCTGTAGCTCCCAAGTCAATGCACATTTAATTAGCCTCTGAACCCCTGTTGGCCTCCCAGTGGGAAGCAGCCTTAGGTTTGTGTAATGGGCACACAGCTAGAATTCCAAGGTTTAACAAAATATGCTAAAGTTGCAGTGGAGAGCTTTTTAAAGATGGTGCAAAGGTGACTGGGGGGAGGGGGGCAGAAAGTTGTCCCTCTGTGTGGTGTGCAGGCGCGCATAGACACTGATCCTCGGATCTATTAACTTTAGAAAAACTTCACCCTTTACTACAAACGTTTTCGTCCTTTATTTGTGACTTTTTTAAAAAAAAAAAAAGTTCCCCGAAGCCCAAGTATTTAGATGAAGAAGGAGGCAGGCTCGGCGCAGAGACTTCGAATGGTACTCTCAGCTCTTGCCCTTTAAATGCGATGAGAATAAGCTGTAGTGCCCATCAACAGTTTGAAATCTTTTCCAAGGTTCAAACTACAAGCTGCTGGCTATGAATGCTGTGCATTATTTTTGTAGGGATTTTCATGGTCAATGTCATGTTTTAGGCAATTTCCTTCTTTAAAAAGGGTCAGAGGCTTGTCCAATAGCTTCATGCCACTCATGACTGCTTCGGTTGCAAACCCAAGATCCCTTACATTTTATTTTATAGCAATTCTAAATAAATGTTTAAATATATCAATATTAATCAATAGATGTCTTCAAAACTGTGAAATTTTCTCGGCTTTGAGGAAAACATGTTACAACTAAAGAATCTATTCTTATGAAAAGTATTTTAAAAATCTTGAAATTGCTGCTCAATTTAATGTTGTATTCCTGTATACAACCTATACTCTGCTATAGTAATGTATTTTCCTGACAACTGATAACCCCAGCATTATTATTTACATACAAATTTGTCTAATATGTGCTTTAGGTAACACCTAATTTAATAGACATTGTTATAATTGATTTCAGGGGTTAGCTGAAATTTTAAACGTATACTAGACATTATGTTCCAGAATACATCACTCACATATATTATTGTTTTAATTCTAGTTGAATGTTATATATACATAGTTGAATATTTAAAGGGATTGTGAACATTTCTGCTTAATTTCTGGTTTTTAGGAACATGTGTCCCCGTTCCCCTTTAGAGATGATATCTCTTCTTAAGGAAAATACAAAATCATTTTCCTCTTCATCTGTAACTGTGTCACATCCATTTTAGAGCATGCTGATCGATTTGACAATTTGGTAGATGTGAAGAAAAATACTGAGGAAATAGTATAAACCTACCTTTTCTTTCTGTATCCATAATCCAGGACAATTTCTCCTTCCCACTTGAATGTGAGGGGCAAGTTTTCTCATGAATCTATATTTATAAATATTTGTGGTATGGTTATGCTTCTATATTTTAAGCACCTACAAAGAGAAAGGAAACACGAATATGATCATGGTATGTGAACTTGACATTGTTCTTAATGATAATCTATGTAACCTTCAAAACACTTCGGACTTCATGAGAATACTAGTTATATCTTTGTTATATGTTTACTTCCACTTCATTAAATAACTGGGGGGCTTAAAGTGATAATAGACACTGTCCCAAGTGTGTAGAAAGACAGACAGGAGGAAAAGGCATGAAAATTAAGGAGCTCATTTGCATTAAACCTATTCACTTGTGGAACGGCAAGCTTGGAACTATGTCTATGGTAACTCTACCTAAATTTCCATCAGTAAATGCATCAGGAGAGGTAAAAATATTAAATTAAAATAACCCATTTTCTTAAGCTTAATGAAGAACGACTGCACATAAGCAGATATATGCATTATTTACAAACACTTGATTATGGTAAATACAAATAAATGCTTATTGATAAACATAAGCTTGTGTTAGGACAAATGTTCACTCAAAAGATCGGGTATGAATGATGCTGTGGTGTGAAGATACGTGCAGTACCTGGGAGTGCTCATATGCCTTTCAGAATGTATCACTGTTTTTTACAAACTACAATGGTATCTTAATGGGTCGTGCTCTGGACTCAATTAAAGGGTGAAAGCTCAAGTTCTTTAGGATTCTTGGATGCATGAACAGTGTTCACCTGAGTTGGAGCTTAATATGAACCATTCTGCGAAAGAAAAGAAAGGCACAGATGTTTGTGCCTGCCAAATGCATTATCTTATCTTTTTAAAAGAAGGAATAAAGACATAGGAGGGGGACAAAGCATAGTTCATGCTTTAAATCATTCCATAGATTTGTCCTTGTTAATAAATGAATTCTTGAGGTATCTGGAGATAGTGTGGCTAGATTTGGACTCCTTTATCAGCAATGTCAAAGTCATTAATATAAATGTAAAAGTTTACAAATTGTACAGGTTTTCTATTCCTAGAGAATCTACCTCCATACCATTAAGTGCTCTTTTTGTGGCATGCAAACTTGTTTTTGTGAGGCAGTTTCTTTTTTATTAAAAAAGAAAATGTGTGTGGGGAGGAATATAAAAAACAAATTTTAAGAGCAGAAAAGTGAAAAGTTCCATGATATCAAACCTCAAATATTAAAAATCCCAAGGAAATAAATTGTTAAGTGATTATGACAGTGGCCTGATTCTCACTGCAAAGGACTGCATCAGTTGTTTGTAGATTTTATGTGATGTCTCACAAGTAGCCTAATTAGAGGCAAGCTTGAAACGGGCAGTAATACAGGAAGAGACTTAAACTCACTAAACTGTTATATAAATAGAAAGTTCAAAGGTCTATGTGAGGCTGTCAAGCCTGAGAAGGGGCCATGTGCCATCCAGGCTTCTTCCATTTGAATGAAGGCAGCCCCCAGGGCCTGCTTCAGCAGCTAACACTTTCCCAAGTTTTCTGGACCTTATGGGGGCTGGAGGAGGGGACCTGTTTTCCAGACAAAAGTGAACTGTTCTAGCTCCAGCCAGGCATGGCCTGCATCACAGCAGCCCATCTGCCTCCACCCACTCCCGTGATCCACACAGGTCCTCTAGGGCTTCCTTAGCTATAGTCTACCAGAGGAGTGGAACAGGATTGTTTGTGGATGGGAAAGTGTGGAAAATAGGAGTATAACCTCCATCATACTGGGGCTACTAGAACAGCACGGGGAGGGGAAAGTGTTTCATTTTCTTTAAGGTCTGGTGCTTCACAGAACTCTTGTTCTCTGCTGTCGTCCATTGATCTTTTTCTCTTTATACTCTGTGGTGCATTAAAAAGAAACTCTAAAGTTCGTGCTTTTACCTAGTGTTATATGCATCTCTGGTATGCGTTAGTATTCACTCAGCAAATTATATTGGATACAGTGTTTTAAGGACATGCATGAGAAGGAGAGATTGAAAGTGGTAATGCTTTCTATTGAAAAGATGCACTCTACAACCTCCAGATATCCGGCAAAAAAATAAATAAAAAATAAAAAGCAAAAAAGCTGTCTCAGTAAATCTTAGAAGTTATATCTATTGAACATAGAAGGAAATAATTTCATGCTAGAAATCAATTTGATGATACATGAATTGTTTTGTTTATGATCCGGTCAAGCACTTTTTAACAAAAAACAAGTATTTTAACAAGTTTAAAATACACAAATCATGAAAAATAAATTACTGACTCAAAAATGAATCAGTCATTCAATTCGTTCATGACCTTCCAAACATTTTATATATGAATAAAATTATATTGCATTCAAATATGCTAATTAATGTTACATAGAAGTGGTTCAATTCATTGAACCATCATTTTATGTCAATTGTCCTTAGATGTGACTATTTTTTGCATGCAATATTTTCACATGTTCAACGTAATTTCAAAATTTTACAAATCCAATGAAACGACCACCTGTAGAACAATATAGAAGCTGCTTTTCTAAGAACTTGTAACTCCAGGTCATACTTCAAAGTGGTTAATCGTCACATACTAGATTAACTACTCATGTAGACAAAACAGTTCAGTGATTACATTTTTCCCCTTTAATTTTGTCTTTTTGTGGTTGCTGTGAGATAGAGGAAGAACAACGTAAAAAGCCACATATTCACTGATAAATGCAAAAACTCTGTGCTGCAGACTAACGAAGTCAAGAATTGAACTTGAAGAACTTATTTTGAGGGCATGTGCATGCGCATGCATTTGTATGTGTGTTTCAAGCTGCAGTAGGGCTCGGTTCATCATTTCTCTTGTGGTTCATTCATCTTGGGAGGCTCTCTACTCCATACATTGAATACTCAACCTCGCCTAATCGTTCCAACAACTTTCTGTGGTATCCTGCCCTAAGATGATAGTTATTTTCAGGAATGTCAGCTACTTAGTAAGCAGGTCAGGTTTCACCCTAGATGGAGCAAACCCCAAGAACATTTTGGCAGAATATTTCCAGCAAGATCATTACTATTCCATATCACATGTCCATTTTTATCATTTTGGGTGGGATATTGCCAGAGTTCTTGTTTTACTGATGAGTAGACTGGATTCTAGAGAGGGTGTATACCTTACCCAACTCCACTCAGCCTCGTGGACATGATCAGAAAATCTAATATCTGAATTCCATATCAGGTGCCTTTCCACAAAAGCTTATTGACTTTTAATTTATTGTGTGTGTTGAGGACATTTTGCTCTTACTGAACCAAATGAATTGGAATATATATATATATATATATATATATATATATATATTAAACTTACATGAGAAAAAAATATTTTGCGATCACCATGCACTTGACCAGCCATAGAATTCATATTTTTTTCTTTTAATTAAAGAAAAAATTATGTACTGATACTGTCTTTTGATATGCTTGTCTTCTTACCTTTATTACCATATATTAAAAATAATAGATTTTATTATGACAATTATGCATTGATATATTTTTTATTATAAAAAATCATCTTATTTCTAGTTACTTGCACGAATGCCTTTTTCATTGGCAGTTATAAGTATTAACACATATGTATCAACACATTTTCTAGAAGTACAGAATACTGAAATTACATTCGTGATATGCATCTATGTACATCACATACAACAGTGAAAATTGAAGTTTGAGAAAACTGAAATCTTTGAGTTGCCCATATAATTTGAATACTCAAATTTTCCAAATTTGGTATTGATCATAAGGAGACAATAGTATGTTTCTCTGATTTTTGGAGGCTCAAAGCTAGGTGTAGGAAGTTTATAACACTCCTTGCCAAAGTTTTTCAATCTATCTTATCAGTACTTTTACTCCTAACAGTAACCTTGAGGCTTTATAAAAATTGGCATAATTAGCACCATTTTCAAGGGGATAAAATTGAGGTTCAGAGAAGTTAAGTGACTTGCTTAAGTTTACACAGCAAATGGATTATCAAATGAAACATGGTGATTGTGCTTTTCAATGTCTCACTACTGTTACATTATGGAATTTATGTTTAAGATCCTGATTCTTTCCTAAGTGATAGTGTATCTCCCCTTTCCACCATATAGCATTGTTCCTTCCCATTAGAGTTACTCAATAACCATCTGTTGATTTACATTAGAACCGTACTAAGCTCAAACACTGATTCATGCAAATGTACATCTTTCAAAAATATTGTCTAATAAGTCCATGAGATAATACCGGCCTCTGTCTGTATTGTAGTGTTTTAATTATTCTTATTTTTGTCTTTTAGCAGTCTGATCTCTTTTGCAGAAGATAATGAAAACAAGTAATGGTTACAGAAAAACTTAATAGGAAAGACAGAAATAGATATCATGCTATGTGTACAGCTTTTAAACATATAAATTTATAAAATGAAAGATATGCCTAGCACTGAAAAAGCATAAGGAATGCTTTTTAAAGCATGTGGCTAAAGGAGTCCATGTTATTGTGTCATGATTCATACAGAGAAAGTTCAAGAAAAATGTGACAAAAAATCTGAAGAAGGGATGAGAGATTGGAGGGTTTGGATTCCTTGAGCTTTCCTTGAGTTTCAGCGTTTATGACTTGTATTTCATCATGAGAAAGCTGTTTTTCTACTTAACTGTAGCAGATCTATACCATAAATTATCATGACTGTTAAACAAAGGTCCAGCACTGGCTTCGTCTAATGTTAAACTTTTATGTAGTACTTTAATGAAATTTTATATGCTTGTTCAAGGCACTCAACACTATGGAGTAGGTGATACACTGAATTGTTGAATTTCTTTAAAGTAAATCTTTTTGATGACCTTAGCTACTAATGCTTACAAACTTGCTGGAATTAGAAAAATTATCCGCGAGTTTATATTGTACTATAGACTGAATCTGATTTTGATTATGGATTGCTTAGGTATGGATTTTAAAGAAATATACATTGTTTCATTTGGAAAGGAATATCAACTAGTGATTTAATGTAATCTTTCAGTCTGCTCTTCTGAAGGCAGGTAATGGTATATCTAAGCCATATGCTGGGGACTATCCTAGAGAAATATGCTTTTTTTCATCCCAAGCTCAAAATTACTCACCTGTTTATTCTTCAATGTTCCTTCCTTCCTCAAACAAAAAAAACCATTTCTATCCAGAGAAGAATGGTTTGTTTTGTTAGATTTCCAAAAAATAATCCTCTGTGAAAAGCTGATCCCAGGAGCAGATACTGTTTCTTTTGGTAACCTTTTTTTTTTTATACTCTATTCTTGGTGTCAGAAATTTTCCTTCGGTAGGCAGAATATCTCCTTAAAATAGAGTTAAAATGTTTTTTTCTTAAATGTAAACAGCAAGAACAAAACAGAAACAAAGCATTATTTGTCTTAAAGCAGTGTTGAAGCTATAGTTTAGGCTTTAACAAAGATTGGAAGGTTTTCTGGAAGTGGTGTCTCCATTATCTTTGGATTGCTGGTTTGATCAAATCAGCCACTCAAAAGGAGTATGTTATGAGGTCAGTTTAACCTCCAGACCATGGCAGCATGTACTGGATGACCTAACTATCTGTTGAACAACGTAAAAAGTAATCACATGGGTTTTATTTCCCTCTCCAGGATGTCAGTCAACTAATTTTTTGAACAAATTAATTTTCCAAAGGGACTGATTGTTTTCATGCCAGGTCGGCACAGCCACAGTAACTAAATTAGATTCAGTATGATGGATGTCTCTGATGAAGTGCCATGGAGAGGTCTCATCAATTAGCTATTACTTATTTGCTGGCAAAATGCTTGGCTCTGGTGCATAGACATTAATCAATTCCTAGAACCTACTGTTTTAAGGCTAGGGGGCTCTTTAGAATCCTCTGGTCTTGTATCTACATAATACAGACAGGGAGACTGAGGCCCAGCATGGTAAAGTGACTTTCTCAGTCACTCTGCTAGTGTCACTTTTAGTAGCAAATTAAGAAAATGTACTGGCCTCTATGGCCTTAGAGACATAACACTAGAATATAGAATTAAATGTGGGAAAAGGTTGTGTTACAGGCTTGCAACTAAAAGAGGAATTTACAAAGACCTGCTATAAGTGATATAGTTTTCATTTGACTCACAAAATGCTTTAAGAACTTTGAACAATGTCCAGGGAGAAATGGAGTGGCTAGCAAGATTTCTAGTACATGCCCGTAATCCTAAACCAGGTGGATTAAAATGCTAGCCTTGGCTACAGATTATGACCCTTTTTCAAAAATAATAAAACAATCAAATGAAAAATAGAATAGTAGAAAGCTGTAGTATTTAGAAAGCTTGGAACACCCAGCACTCAACATGAAATGGCTAACTTTGAACCTTTGACTCATATTTATCTCACAACTGACAGTATTCTGTTTTGCTGTGTAGTTGCATACTCTCCTTAACACCAACTACCATTTTGATGAAAGATGGCCACAAACCTCATAAGAGCTATTTTGACTGCCTGAGCTATGAAAACATAGATGCAATTATTCAAAGAAATACCAAATGAAAATTTGTTTTCCCGAAACCATTAAATGTTTGTAAATTGGCAACTGGCCAAATAACTATTTTCAAAAGATGTACATATCATAGCTTTTTAAATACTCCCAGACACATAGCTCCTCTTTATTCTATCCTTTTCTTTTTTTAAATATTTATTTATTATGTATACAATATTCTGTCTGTGTGTATGCCTGCTTTTAAATGATGCAATCTTTTTTAATTAGAAGGTGTGTAGCAATATTTTACTTTCTGAATTTTTTTTTACTTTCCCTAAAATTTAAACTTTTATACCATCTTACTGGTGTTTCCATGTGTTTTTACGATTAACTCATTGAACATCAAATAATTCTTTGGTTATTTCATCATTCATATATCGACTCTATGTCTATGTAGCATCCAGATAAGGACATACCCTGGGCTCCTCTCTCCTTCTAACTCAAATACTCTTGCCCAATCTTTTCAAATTCCCCACTTCTGTGTTATCATTACTAATACAATTTTGTCTGAGTGCAGGACACTTTCTCACTTTCTTGATGTCTTTATTCACCTTTGTTCTTGTGCAGGATTAGACCATATCTCTTATTTTTGTATTGCTAATGTTTGACCTAGAGTAATAATAGCTTCTCAGTTCAGCATAGACCATCACATATTTACTAAATTCAGTTGATCTTGACCTAGGTTTTCAAAACAGCAAATCTAGGTTGAATAGTAATACTAAAACTAAAATATTGAGAATAAAAGTTCAAAAACAAATTTCCTATGTGATAGGTTATGATTCCTGTTGTCTGACTTCTCTAATTTACACAGTACAAAATGAGGGTACAATGGATTCGTGACTTAATGCACAATCTAGTAAATATTTAGTTATCCTGCTAACCCACAATCATTCCCTGGGATGAATGTATAATAAGGCAGTCCTTTTGATGAGGCTTTTGCTGATTGTTTTCCAGTTTTTTTAAAATATAAATTAGCTTTGGGTTTAATAATCAAATATGGGGCATAACTGTCTAGGTATCTACTCCAAGAAGAGACTCATGATTCTGTTTGTCTTTGTTGTATGCAGAAAATTTTGGGCTTGGAGAGAGTTTACATCAGTCTGTAAACTTCAATATAATTCAGACATCAGAACTGAAATCAACAAGGTTAAATTTTCCGGCTATACAGTGATTTTCGACAATACTGATTCACACTAGGGGTTTAGCTTCACTTTTTGTGTCTATAAAAGAATTATTGTACAACAAGTTGATTCACACTTTAGTGATCAAATTTGTGAAGAGGTAACTCAGAGTTGTAGCTTAGTCTATCATTTTATATTTTATATCTAGTATTTTTCTTCTGATAAATTATAACTACATCCAGTATCATAGTATTTTATGGGTTAGTGCTTCAAATTTTAGATAAGGTGCTTTTGGCTAAGACTCAGAAGCAGAATTCTTACCCAACATACTTAGGGACGCAAATTCCATGGCCAAAACTGAAGAAGAGGACATAAAATTTGAGAGAGAAAGAACAGGAAGGGTTGAAAGAGGGAAGGAAGAGGCAGGAGTGATGTAGATGGTGCTCTTGTATGACATTCTCAAAGTAATTAAAAATAAGAAAGTTTATATTGCGGAAATGCTATATCATAGTTAAAAGTATCAGTGTGTCACAAACACTGTATTAAGGATCGTGTAGTACAAAATGAGTCAAATATGCCTTGAACTTCTGCTGAGTAATTTCTCTACACTGAACCAGATGCTGTTTTTCTACTTTTCCTGCTTGAGAGGCCAACCTAGGATTTGGGTTTTGCAAACATATATTTTTAGATGGAACATATCTTCTATTTATGCTTCTGGAGGATTCAGATGACAGTTTCATCTCGAGAATGTGTAGAAAAGTTTCCATGTTTTGATACTTAAGAAGTCTATAAAGATGTTTTCACTGTCAGCAAAAAGCAAAAGAGCATACAGTATATTATATCATATCAGTTGTTAACATCACCCCACTAAACAAACACACTAAAACATAGGTACTTTTCCCCTGAGAAATTGAAGATCAGAGACTCACATGTCTTCCACACATTCACACAATTAGTAAACTGCAAAAGTCTGATTAAAGTGCAGGTTTCTTGCAAATGTTGCCTGTGTTTCTACCACCTCCTGCCTTTGCAGATATGGAATTGATATATGACTTAAAGGTAATAAGAGGATGTTTAAAATCCCCCTAAATATTACCCTCTCACAGTCCAAAATTGAAGGTGATAGCACGTTAGTCTAGAAGACAGCTATAAAGAGGGAAGGTGATGAGGATATCTAGGAAATTTTAGTGGCTCTGAAACACCCATCTGGTTAAATTAACCAGATGTTGGAGAATATACTAAGAAGGCAGTTAGTAAGTACTTAATGGGGATATACTAAGAAGGCAGTTAGTAAGTACTTAATGGGATTTTAACTGGAGATCAAGCACATACATAAGCTAAAAATCCTGCAGAAAAGTGCAAGAGTCATGGAATGCCCCCTCCCTCGCAAAAAGAAGCAAAATGTTAACCTTCTCCTTTTGCTACAATTAAACTATTTGGCTTTTAAATTTTGCTTTGTTTTAAAGTTTGGTGACAGTTTAAACTTCAATAGTGCAAATATATTCAGAATGAAAGTTATAAAATTTCCCATTAAGAATGATGAAGACTATTTTCACTGGGTTCTGATTGGCAACTTACCCAGGAATTACAGTAAAATGCAAAATGCACAAACTAATGCCATTGAAAAATGTACTCATTACACTCGTCTACCACAAAGGATTTTGTAAACAGCTGCTGTGACTCATATATCGTGAACAAAGAAGATAAATTTGATGAAATCAAATAGCTTGAAAAGTTAAAGTGAACTCTAAATGTAGATTAGTAGTAAACAATGACAGTCAAGCCAACATAGCCTCAGTTGATTAATTTATAGGGATGATGGTCAATGATTTTAACCAACATCTATGAGTAGTAAACTCTTGATGAGATCTCTCTTTTAAAATTACATAAATTATGGCATTTGATTTATTTCAGAGTTTATCAAAGTTCAATTTTAACTTTGGATAAATAATGTATTAGTCACTCAAGATAAATGACACATTGAATAAAGTTGTGATTTTGTTTGCTTCTTATAATGTGATTTTTAAAAAGATTGCATCTGTCTTTGCAACTTATTCCTATTTTTAAGGCTAATAGGTAAAGATCTTTATGTCTCTTATTTGCCTTCCCACTTGATGACACCAGTCTATTGAGCCCTTTCCCTTCTTCTAGGTTACTAGGGTGTGGAAAGAAGACTCCAATTTGGGGGATAATATTAAGAATTATCACATCTACAGATCTAAGGCACTGATGTTCTTACTATATACTGAATTTTGGTACTTTGCACATACTATTATAAAACACATATACTAAATTAACAGCAAAAAACAACTCACATAAAGTGAATTACCAGGAACCACGAAATTTTGCTGAGGCCACAAGAGCTTACCATGGCAGTCAGGCCCCTGACCCCAAGCTGGATGAAGTTTTATTTGTGTTGTGAACACAACAGTGACTGCTACAGAAGCATGCATCTTTCTGAGCTGTTTTTTATCACTCTAAGTATGATTTTAATACCAAGACCTGGTCAGTTCTATACTTGAATCACTTGTTACTTCCATCTTTCATTAGATTCATTGCCTTAATAGAATAAGGAAAAGTAAGTCTGTCCTTTCAAAAAAAAACTTTGAAATCTGTATAGCTTTTGTTCACATACTAAAAATGAAAACCTATTACATTAATGGTTATATGAGGGTTTATACTTTTAAGATATATAAAACATGATTCTGAAAAGGTTGATAAGAGTTCACAGACATCACCTAACTCTTAAAACATAAAGTAAATGATGAAGCAAGGGGTAAGTTTCCTTAAATTGAACATAATCATAAAAATTCAAGGAAAAGCAATATATTCTGCAAAATTTATGAGAGGTTCCTTTTTTTGGGGGGTGGAGGAGTTCACAAAGCTTGACAACCTTCAGTGCATATGGCCTGGCACATTCCTGTCTGTAATGAGAACCTTATGAGGCACTAGGCCTTGGTTTTCTTAGGGAGGGCCTGCTTCCCAAGGGCATCATAAATGATACACAGTTCAGAAGCTTCATGGCTCTTGGTAGTTCTCAAAAGGACTTTAGGTCAGAAGATGGGAAAGGACTTCATAATAAATCTTCACACTATTATTACCATTTTTATATTGTTGTGATTATATGAATTGAACGGGGATGACTATGACCACAAGACTTCACAGAAATAATAATTCAAGGTCTTGAGGTAACTGTGATTCTTATTTTTGATCTGAACACATTTGCTTACCAGTGATGACAACCAGATACCACAAAGGTGTAAACACCAGGAATGAAATGGTGAACAACCAGAAATCAGAATTGAAGAAAAAGTGTGCCAAAGTGATGGTTATTTATTCTCTCATGTCTCATCTGTCTTCTTTTCTCTACATGCTGGGAATCTTTGGAATTGAACTTACTTGGGAATTTGAGTTTTCTATTATAAGATGTATAGCATGGGAATAGGTGATAGATTATCAAATAGATCCTTGTAAGTCTATTTTTTTCACACAATTTTAGGACCTGTACGTATTTTTTGCTAAAATTTTATTATTAAAAATAAAAAAAAAACTTCCAGCAACTATGATGCATGTTGGTACTAATGGTGGGAAGTGGGGAAATTTTTATTTTAATTGATCTATATAAGTTAGATCTTTTATTGTGTTGCTACTGCCTCTTTTTGTGAACAAAGTTCTCAGTGGATTTCAAATGGCCTTGTGGACAAGCCTTGCTGTTCCTCGTAAATACAAAACCCTCCCTTCTCTATCACCTACTCACCCCTTTCATTATCTTGTAAATTCTTGACATTTATTTTTATATACACCATCATAGTTATTGGTTTACTTGTGCCCTTAAGTATTTCTAAAAGCATTGGGAAAATATCACACTTGCAGAGTTTCTTCTACCATTTGTTGGATGCTTACATCAAATGTTTGAAAGGGAAAAATATCATCACTGTCCTGGAGTCATTTAACTAATTTTTCCTAAACACTGTTTGTTCGTTTTATGAGGAAAATGTTTAAAAGACTGTAATTATTGGAGCAGCCTATGCTAAATAACTGAGGAGATTGGACAAAATGAAACATTATTTAGAAGAAAATGAGCATTTTTTACCTTTCATACACAGATTATGAAGGAGTGATGAACAAATTTCTCTGTTTCCTCACTGGGGAAAGGGAAAATAACATCCAGGAGATGGAAGTCTTTAATGTCTTGCAAATTGCTTCCCTGTATTCTAAAGTTCAGGTACAAAACCATGACTCATGTAATTTATAATCCATCAATTAAAAAAAAAACAGGTATCTTGAACTCAAACTGTTGAATTATTAAAAACTTGAATTTTTAACTAAAGAGAAAGCACTGGATACTCAAACTGTATTTCTGTGGAAAATCAAGATGCACTTATTTGTATTTTTAGTATTTACAATAAGACTGAATTTCCATAGACAAAGGATGACCAAGACTTTTTAGTTACAGTACTCATATTATGTATTTCTCCATTATCATGCAAAAAGAGAACTAGGACTTTCTGCTGGTCAGTTTTTCCATGATGATAATTTTCCATTTAAAAACTCAAATTTTAAAATCATAAAAATGTTATAAAGGTAATGAAAAGACCTACAATCACTCGTCGTGAAACTGTGTGAATGATTTCAGTTATTTGTGGGATTATCAATAAATGCAGCTGTGGCTCAATTCTCATGCAGTATAGATGGCATAGAAGACAGAAAAAAAGCCTCTACTCAATTTGGCATCAGTGGTTCTGGAGTCTTGTTCCTGTAGCAGTGGAGTATTGCAGAACTTCAGAACTGTAGAGGTCATTGAAGAGGTTCAGAGGTAGCCCAGATCCTTTTTCAGCCTCCCCACCAGCAGCTGGGCTTTTGGCTTCTACTTTTTAAGGCAGCTGATTTATTTCCATTTGGGAAGTTCTGAAAAAAAATTCAGTTTGGGGCTTGGGGAAAAAAGACTTCCAGCTTCAAACCCTTCATTGCAGCTTTGCTCTAGGGGCACTGCAGAATAATCTACGATCTTTAGTTCAAGTTGCCTCCCAAAGCACTGTGGGCAGGTCCCTTCTTGCTTTCACTTGTGTTCTCATAGCTCAGAAAAAATTTCTCAAACCTGGAAAGACTTAAGATTCTTCTGGAAGTGTGTGGGTGGTAGGTGGTTGCACTGTTTCTCCTAAGAGTCTATTGATCTTCTTTTATCCCATTAGATAGCCCGTGCTCAGCTACACTGTGAATGAGAAGCAGGTCTCCACCAATTTCTCTGAGGGCAGCCTCCTTCCAGATTGTATCCTCTCTAATTGTCATGGGAGAAATCAGAAGACAAATGTCAAGCCCTGATGCCTCCTGGGAAACTGTATACACATAGCAACATAACTGTATACTTGGGAGACAATAGTGGCTCCCAGAATTGAGGGATTGCTACATACCAGATACTAGTTTGTACAATCTGCACATGCAAACCCTGCTAAACCTTCCAGTGAAATAGTAAACTTATTTACTTTGCTGCTTTGATGTAGATGCCCAGAAAGAATAACTTGTTTGTTCAAATTCACAAAAGTAGATAATAGACAAGATTGTATTTGAGCCTTGACACCATAATACTGTACTGTGATGTGGTTTCCCAAAGAGACATTTTGAGATATTGCTCCTCATTAGCTGCATCTTAAAAAGCTACTACTTGGAATTTATAAAAGCTGTGCTTCCTTGGTGATGATTATCCACAGGTCCTGTAAGGTGAAAATTGGATTTCAAGTTCCACTATTCTGACACTACAGCCTCAAGAAGTGATACTCTCTTTGTACTCTGTGTGGCACACGATAGTCTGGAACAGAATGAGTGAAATACCAAGTGTAATACATCCTGAGGATGGGAATGTGTATCCCCTCATTTATTCATCTCCTGAATTGTGAATGCCTGTCATACGTCAGACACAGATATATTACAGTAACTTTTGTATAATTGCCCTCTGATCATTAAATAACTTAAAACACAGTAAAAGTTTAGCAGACATCCTGTATTTCTTTAAACCATTCAAGGTCATGCATAAGGATCCTTGTGGTTACAAAGTTTATGGCACTTTAAAATGACAGAAACAGATAGCTTGAGGGGCTGGAGAGATGCCTCCGAGGTTACTAGTGCTTTCTTCTCTCACAGAGAACCATATTTTGGTTTCTATAACCCACATTGGGAGACTCACAACTCCATAACTCTAGCTCGAAGGGATCCAATGCCCTCTTCTGGTTTTCACAGACACTTACACACAAATGCACACACAAAGAGAGATACTCATATGTACATAAATTAAAAAATAAATCATACATAGAGATAGCCCAATCTACCCAGATCCCTTAAGCACTTCTACTCTGGTAAACTCATAGTTGAAATTTATGTCACTAATCAACATGAGAGAGAAAAAATTGTTTGGAACCAACCACAGAATACCATTCCCAAAGATTCTGTTCCAAAAGAGCTGGAGTCATCAATCATATGTGGAAATTTGTGGCATGGGTCATCTGGCTTTCTTTTGTGGCTGCCAGGAGTCAAGGCTTATCCAATGTTGCCTTGAATGGTTTTGTCAATGTCTAGTGCTCACTTTTTTTACTTGTTGTTTAAGAAGTATCTGAAGTAAAAATCTAGCCCCCACGAACATTGTCGATTACTGCTGTCTTTAAGTCATTACTCAAAAAGCAATTTCTCTTGATTTGTTATCAAAGAGTTATTTAGAAACCCATGAATTCAACTTTATAATATTGATTTTTTGCCAAAGTGGCTGATTTCTTCCAGAGATCTAATTTGTCAATAAGTGTAGATGACACGAGGGCCTTTATGATAATAATTTTATTGCATTTAATTGGACTGAGGCCTGTTATATTTGTAATGTACCCTTGACATGGTGGTTGTCTTCTGTGAGAGAAACATTATGTGACCATGTGTCATTTATTAAATCAATATTCTCTTTGCACTGCCATAAACAATGACCTTATCTGTGCTTAATCATGAATGAAAAAAGGAAGGTCCGACTCTAGATGTTTGGTTGCTTTATTCAAGTGAAGGTTACCTAGTGTTTAAGGTGTAGATGCTCATGTGTCTTTTGTTTAAGAAAAGCCTGGATGACCCTATCAGTGAAACTGTTAAGGGGATCCCAACATTAGATAAATATTAAACTAGATTTCTTTGGAGTTATTTCAGTCACTGAATTTTTATAATGCTTTTCATCGTTTCATAAGGGAAAAGCTACAGTATCAGCCATTTGTTGGTTGTGATTCTCATGTTTGAACTTATCAGACAATAAAACACAAATAATATTAAATTCACTTTAAATTTTGGAAGTAAATGGCTTGCAATATTTTTCCCAATGGCAGAGTTTAAGGTGGCAAATAAGAAAAAGATTATTTTAATATAAATATCACAATGAAATTAGTATTACAATTCCAAATTAATTTATCTTTAAAAATATTAAAGTTAAAAATTTTAGAACTGCAGACCTATTTATGGCATTCTTTTACATTTTGTTTCATTTGTGATATTAGTAAATGGACCCTATTAGTTACTATCACCTCTTAGTGACATTTTAATGGTATGTTATGTAAATTATGGTAGTGTAGCTAGTCACTACTCCCCCAACCTAACTCATTGTCACTTCCGTGACATTGTGCAGGGAACCAGTCTCCATCTGAGTATTGGCATGCTTCTTAGAAGACTATTATTGTTAAGGTATGAATTCAGAGGGCTATATTCTCATAATGAAGAATATATGTTTCTCTGCCTTATATCTACCCACTTTTACATGTTTATAGAATAAGACTCAAGTATCTTAGTCTTCCTTCTCATTTCACTTTGGATTACAGATTTTCTGTGTATTCAGAAAAATACTGAAACATCTTACTCTACTTTGTTAAAACACTTTTGAATAAATATTCCAGTCTTTGAAAACATTCTTAGTGAAATCACTTGCAATGATTTTTTAATGTTTTATTTTTTTATTGAAAAAAAAATTCTGCCTCCTCCCAGCCCACTCCTCTCCCCTCCCCCACTCCTCTCCCCCTCCCCCCACTCCTCTCCCCCTCCCTTTCCAGTCTGAAGAGCAGTCAGGGTTCCCTGCCCTGTGGAAAGTCCAAATTACTTGCAATGATTTTTGATTCAGTTTCATTTATAATAAATATCTCCCACTCATGTTGACATGAGAGTTATACAAAGCAGAGGAAATTACATGCAAAATAAAATGAGTCAAAATGAGAAAGTTTAAAAATTCAGAGAATTTCAACTCTACTTTGTACCTGAATATAAGGACACATATGTGTGTACAATATCAACTAAAAACATTAAGATTGTCCATTTGGAGACCTGATGAAGTAAGTTATTAGTAAAGATTTTATAAGTATATGCATACATAAATATGTTGTTATATATACATCTGCCTGTTCACATGTATGTATATGCATATATACATATAAGCATGCATTTGTTCATCTGCTACTTTTAAATTCTAGGCTTTAGTGTAATGAACTCTTAAGCTATTAGGACCATTCCTGATAACCTCCGTCCCCGTCTCTCTTTTTTACCATATTTGTAAATATGCTTTTTTTTTTTACCATTTTCTCTTGTTGGGGACCATTTTGTTTACACAAATTATGCTATTATTTTATTTTAAGCATTACGTTTTACAATAAACTAATCAATGCCAGCTGCTCTAAGCACTTGTGCACTTACAGGGAAGAATCATATAACATCAGCTTACATTTTAGATGCATTAATGAATGGACCTTTAATTATCTAACATTTTAAAAACCTATAAAATGTCTCACTGTCCATGATAGACACACCCAGCTGAACTGTGGGCCCACCACTCTTTAGACTTTTCAAATGCTTTTGGGTTTAGCAAAACTCCAAATGCATGTTGCCTGAAGCCCTTATTTCCCCTCTTGAATTTTGAGACCCCTATGCATGTGAAGGGAAATGTAATCCATATGTTTCTGATTCATTTACACTGAAATCATCAAAATGTTGTTTTGTAGAGCCATTTGATGTTCTAGACGCTAGCGTGGATTTTTTTTTTCTCAAATCAGCTTTAAAAAACTGTCCTTACTACCAGCACTCTTCTTTGCAATAGAAAGTCTGATTTGACCAAGGCTAAACAACCCAACAGGGTTGAGCTTTTTAGTTGCTTAAGCAGAGTACGTCTGAGGATCCCAGATGGTGGGCAACAGGCTTCCACATTTTTGTCTTGGCCTCACTATGCTCAGTGGGTTGTATTCTCCTGGTTCTGTGTATTACTGTCCCAGCTGTCTCTGCTTTGGATACACTCAAATGCATTTTCCAATAAATCAACAGAACAAGGAATTGCACCCTGTTGACCAAGGTTTCAGTGAAATCTTCATCAATGACAGGCCATTCTCCTAATTTGTGATCTGCAAGGGAAAAAAAGACTTAACGCTCTGTAGCATGTCTTCTACTTTAGTCATTAAATCTCTGTTAAAATGTCAATCACTTCACCTACAGTTGCTTTTTTTTATTTAATAAGGAATCTGATATACAGTAATCAAGAGGATGTTTGATCAAGTTCTTTTATTGTGGCTGGTGGCTCTGGCCTGTTTCCTAAAGTAATTTGTTTATGGTTACAATTACAAAGCCCTTTGACAACCCCATTCTATAATGACTCAGACACTGGCCCTGAGAAGAGGTCTTTGTGTGGAAGTCAAACAGACTAGTGAAGCATAAAGAAGGCTAAGTTGAGGGTGACCATTTCTTAGTGCATGGACAACTGTGCACTGAAAGTAAATTTGGAATCAAATCTCCCCCAAACTTCCTGCCTCCTCATAGGAGTTTGGCTTGAGGTTAACAGTCCAGAGTTACAGTCATGAGTGTCAGTGGATCTCATACTCTTTAAGAACGTATTAGAAAAAAATTACATTGCACAGATTATATACTTATATGTGAGTGTCTCTGAGGATTTCTATTTCAGTACATCACCACACATTGGATTTGTCCTGATGGAAATGCCAAGGGCTAAGTAACCATATAGCTTCTCTCATCTGGGGCCACATGGACTTACAATGAATATTTCAGATCAGATTAGACTTGATCATAATCTTTTTATAGCATGTGAATGTATGAATTCAATATAAGAAAAGGAAGAAAATAAAAAGGTTTATCTGGGAGTCTTGACTGGTTTAAAAGGCATAGTGCCTGTGAAACAGGCCTGGTATTTCACAAGGACACTGCCATCCTCTCCATTCACATCAGTAATCTGCAGAGTTCATGCCTTTGCCAGGTTAGGATAACAAATAAAGAAAGAGTTCCCAGTGAAACCTCTGCCAGAGTGTCAGCATTTGTCATCATATTGCAGAGACCCAAAGTTTTTGCCTCCTGTCTGACGGTGGCCCAAGGATATACAGATGACTGCACTGTACACCAGTGTGTTCCAGCTTGCCTTTGGGCTTTTACAAGTCCCTGTTGTTCCTTTTCAAAGTATTCCCTGAAAAATGTCTGAGGCAAAATGGTCGAATCATGGCTGGTATTTGCTGGCCACCTGTCCCAATGACAAGAGGAAACATTGGGTGCCCCTACTTGTCTTAAAATCTTCACATCTTCTCCAAGGATTGCAGGTGCATGACTGCTATATTTAACTGTGCAGGCTGTCACAGAATAACCTGAGAATTTTGATGAGTGCATTTGTGTGAGGCAGACTGATCAGCTTTTGCCTCTTGTCCATCTAATGATAAAGAAAATTCCACACAACTTGAATTCACCGTTTCCTTTGTATTAAGAGGAATAAGTGTTTTCGTGCTCATATATATAGGCATAGATTATTCCTACAAAGCAGCAGCAGAAAATGGCTTTGGAGCAGCTGTTCTCAACAGCTCAGTGCTGTGACCCTTTAGTACAGTTCCTCGTGTTCTAATAACTCCCAACCATAAAATTATTTTCATTGCTACTTCATAACTGTAATTTTGCCACTGTTATAAATTGTAATGTAAATATGATATGTGGTCCCAAAAGGGGTCACAACACACAGGTTGAGAACCACTGCTTTGGAGGCTAATTTCAGTTCTTTCTTGTTTAGGGAACATGCTGCAGGAACTTGTTCAGTTTCTTCTTCGCTGCTTTACATTCAGTGGCAGTTAATATTTAAATGCACCTCAAGTATTTTCTGAAATTGTAGCTGGAAGATTCTTTTACATTTGTACAATAATTACTTACAGTTGTGTTATAAAAGAAACTTTAGCTATGAAGTAATCTATTTATATTATCACATATATACTTCTTCACTAATTGCTGCTTAGATTTGTTGGTATGTGTTCATTTGTAAACCACTAACAAATTAACATAACAATTTACTTCTATGATTGAACTCTAAGATACAGGAACAGACCCTAAGGAAATGAGTAACTGAGGCACAGATAACACGCATCTTTTCTGAAATAATTGAAGTTCAATATTAGTGATGAAAACATTATATCCTACCATCGTTTGAGGAACATGATGATAATGTGTATTCATCTACATTTCCATTAATATCAAAGTATACCAATGTTAATAATCACCTTCAACATTTGATAATAAGGTGAAAAAAATGAATGAGACTTATAGTTCTCTGTAATATACACATACAAATATATACATATATATGTGTGTTTATATACATTTTAAAATAAATGGCAAGTCAACTGCAACTCTTTGGCTATATAACAGTGACTTTATAAACCATCTACTTCCATACACATTCTTCACGTAATTAAACCGATTCATCAAACATATTGTTGGAGAATCTTGGAAATGTGTGGGATACAGGATTAATTAACTCAGACGCATGTAAACTCTAAAAAGTTTGTCAGTATATTCTCATTATACACATGCTCTTCCATGTATGATTTGTGACAGCTTAAGGACAGATGGTTGTGTAATTTACAACTCTGCCTTCAATTATATACCGTGTAGTTCAAGGGAAAATAGCGCTCTTATAGCACAGATAAGATGTTAGAAACCATTTATGAGGAACTTTTGAAATTGGGATCAAAGATGAAACATTCTTTGTTTGATTTCATGCAAAAAATTGTTCATAAAATAATTTCAAAATATTAATCTTTCTTCTTTGGCAGCTTTTACATTAGGCAAGTTGCAAAGTGAAGATCTTTCTCTTTCACGTTGTTTCTAGCAGAAGTTTCAGCCTTGCCACCCTTCCAGAAAGTCCTCCAATCCAGCTTAGCCAGATTGAGAAACTAATGGCATATTCCCTGGGCTAACTATTTGGGTGGATCTAAGGAGGTGGGACAAAGAGAAAAAAGTATGAGTACTGCCTTGGAAAAGTATGAGTACTGCCTTAGAAAAGTACTGCCTTGGAAAAGTAGTTCCAAAGGGGCTTTTTGTTATGAAACAGCATGATTCTCATTCAAAGCACCAGTCACCATGGAAGAACCATGCTCCTTGCCATTTAAACTTACTGTTAACTGTCTCAGTACTGTGTATACTTCTCTTGAAGCCCAGGTGAGAGTACATGAGTGTAGGTGCATATGGTGGTGATTTATGGCAGTCTGACAATGATCCGTATTCCCACTGCTACCTCATGAACTGTAAACTAGCCCTTTAATATGAGAAAACAACATTTAAAATAGAGACAATAAAGTACTGTATTATTTTGTTTGGTTATTTATTTATTTTCTAGGTAATGTGTTTTTTGCCTTTCCATTTGAATTTTCCCATTCTAAATAATCTTTCAAACATATTTTTATGATTTTATGTTTTCCAGAAAATATTCTGTTTGGGGAAGATATGAGTTCTGTTTGCTTCACATTTCTTCTGTTTCCTTTAGATAAATATGTCCCCAGGAACTAAATATTAAAATCTGTTTTTCCAAGTGTGCCATAAGAAATTCCCAAGGGAAATTACTTCGAAAGTGTCAGTCTAACTCATTAATTTGGCAGTAGAGTTGAGATATTTTTTCATCACCATGCCTTCCCCAATATAAAATACTTTCAAAAATAAAGATTCATGAAAGAAGATTTCTGGACACTTGTTTTCCATTAACATCTTGTCATGCAAATATGCTCAGAATTTTCCCACTTCTAAAGAAAATGCAGAGACAAAGTCTAATAATCCTAGGACTAAAGGCCAGGTATAAAGAGTATTTTCCCATTATCAGGGTTTCACACATAAACACAAAAAACATTAGATATCTAGCCTACACATGTCTTATCTTCCATAGAGCATGCAAGAGGCAGCATAGAAGTCTTGGCAAACTGAGGTTCCCTTTCTCTTTACCGGGGACTGTACTACCACATTACCAATTGGAATCATCATTGATAAAGCAGTGGATCTATTTGGTTGGCAAATGCTATGCAAGCTTCTTTCTGTTACATGTTCTTTTAAAGTAGCAGATTGTGATAAATTAGGTCAAATGAATTTTCTAGTGTTTTTTTTAAGGTAAATTGACTGTTAAAATGCTTTGACTACATTTGTAATTGTAGCTTATAATGGAGAACAAGAGATTGTGATTCTATTGGGAAAAATAATTCTGGTAGAAACATTGGCTCTGGCAATGGTATGAAAGCAAGTAAATACAAGTTTTCATCTGTGAGCATTTGTGTGTGTGTGTGTGTGTGTGTGTGTGTGTGTGTGTGTGTGTGTGTGTTGAGGAGATCTTGTAGCAGGTTTGTAGCATATATGATAACTTCCTCTTTTTTTCTGTTACCAAACATAAGACATTGAAAAAGCTTTGACACAACATTTAAAATCTGAACTCCAGCCAATGTCAATATTGTATAGCTAATATTGACTTTAATCAAAAAGGTCTGGCTGATATTAAAGCTTATAAGCACAAACAATATTGTAACACTTATCGTTAAATTACCATTATACAAGTACGTGGTGATAACCTCAGCCTAGTGAATGAGCTGACTCTTAAAAGACAATGGCACTAATAGTCAGATTTTGCAACCTGGCTATGTTATTTATAAATAGTTTGCATTTAAGTAATTGGGACAGGAAACTGTATAAATTATGTATTATGATTTTAGCTTTAGAATTCATCCATATTTACTTATAGATCAAGCTATAAAGAGATATAAATTTAATGTAGTAAGATAATAGCTATAGGTGTTTTATAGCACTATTAAAATGGATCACACTAAGCCATAATTGTAAAAATTTAAAACATTAGGAAAAGCAATTGAATTGTGAAATCTGACATTGCAGACCTGTATCCCTTTGCACTGTCAAAGCACAATAAACACAGCTTGAAAATTTGTTGGACCCAGTGTAAGCATCAGCTATTTCCCAGAACAATCATAGTAGCTAACAGTTTTGACTCAATAAAATGAACATTGGTGTGTGACAAGGCACTGGCAGAAATCAAACAGGAATTAGGAAAAAAGCTAACATTTGGTTTAAAAAACTCACAAAATATTCCCTGTTTAAGCTTAGTTCTCTAAAGAGTATATTCTTGTTTTAATGAGTGAGAACACATTGTTACTATCATTTATTTTAAAGTTTGAGGTAGTTGAAAATTTATGCAAGAAACTAAGTACTAATTTTGCAAAATTAATACCAATTTTATAAAAACAGAACTGTAATGCAATATCTAATATCACAGTTTCATTTTTTGTCAACACTATTGCTCCAGGCTTGAACATTAGGAAACACTTCAATCTGGTTGTCATGTCCTTTTGCTCTTTGAGTACATTGTTCATTTCTTGATCAAGATACTTTGAGATCATCTTAAATTTTCTTTGTTTCAATCCTAGAATCATTATTTTTTAATTCCTGATTGCTTTTATAGGAAAGTCGTAGTTAAAGAACAAGATGTGCGGAATCATGTACATTTTTGGGTCCAGGTATCATTTCTTGAACACCATGTCAGCATGAGTTCGAAAATGCAAACACAAATATGTGTGCATGTAGATACATCTGCTTTGAACTATAGCTATAATCTATATATGTACTAGCATACTACAATAGCAAATTCCAAGTCTTCCCTTTTGTTCTCATTGGCTTTGTTTTTTATAAAACTGACAAAATTATATTTTGTTACCCACAATACACTTGCTTATGTGCTCCATTCTAATATGCTACTGTAAAAATTGTTTGAGGCAAGTCTTGTCAAGTAGAAGGAAGTTTGAAATATATCAGAACACTAAAATATCTCGGAAGTACATTAATGCCAGTGAGCTAGGCCTTGTAAAAAAAAACTTTAGTGCCTCAAGAGTAGACATATCAGGAAGACACAGACTTAGCCTAGTGATCAAAGTCACTGTCACCAGCAGTGAGAGCCAATGGCCTCAAGTGTGCCTTGATGCTGTGCACTGAAGCCACAGAAGACCGCTTTTGTGTAGTTCCTTTAAAAAGTATACAATTCTAATGTAACCAGACAGTTGGTAAATTTTAAATAATGTAAGTAAATTAGATAATGGAAGAGAATACCACCATTATTTTCATTATTGTGGTTTTATTAAGGAATAGTCAATTCTTAAATTTACCTCTAGCAAATAAAGAATAAAGGGCCAAATGGATGATTGAGAGATTTAAAAATCATAGATACAGTATTTGCCCTTAAATATATAGACTTGGCTTTTGAAACTAGTGAAACCAATCCTATGTTTAAATCCTTTTCAGTTGATTATTTTCCTTTCTAAGAACAATAATAGTGTAACATAATGTTGTTTTCTTTAGGTACATATCTGAGCATATCCATTCAAGCACCAGCTTGCAAGTGATTGATATAAAGTCATAATCAATGCTGGTATAATTATTTAAAGGATTTTCCTTTAAGTTTTAAGTCCCTTCTAATCTCTTAAGTTCTGACTAATGACTTCAAATAATACAAGAACAAATTTGGTCCCAGATTCCATATCTGAAGTGCCATCAAACATCAGTGTTTATGCAGAAAGCACTGCACATGTTATATATTTCAAGAGAATGAGCTGAAGTGTGGAACAGTGTGGCATCTGGAATATTTTGTGTGTGCTTCCCCACACAAAATGGCTTTGGAAGAGTGAACAAATAGTGCCCTTCTATTCCACTGAAATTCTCTTTAATCAATAATGACAAAAGGCAGTCTGTTGTCATTGCATACATATTAAGAGGTTCTTCAGGTAGATTTATTGTGGCTATGAAATTGAGCTTTTATATGCAAACATTTATCCTCAACAATTGGCTAATCAGTAAATGAGTAGATTGTGCATGTCTTTACATTCCTGTTCTCAATTTAATCATTTGTTTACTTAACTGGTGCTTGTTAGCTTATCAAAGCTGAACTCCAGAACATGAACATGATTGTCTTATCTTCAATGCAAAATGATTATTAACAATGAGCTTTTGATATATACAGATTGTCTAATGATATTGGAAGTATAAATAAATTATGTCATAGGTAGCAGTTTCCATACCACATGGAAACTGGCTTTGAAGTTTCTAGTACCATTATACACAGGCTTCAAGACTAAAGTATGAAGTACCTTTAAAAATGCTCCTTGATTCATTACATGTTTCCACGTGGCCGTAAAGATCGTTAAAAGAAAACTGGAACATTGTTCTTCAGCTGTGAGAAATGAAGCCATATAGATACTTTCTTAGAGCTGCCGAAAGGATGAGGGAACAGCAAATGAGCAGTCAGCTGGTTCTAGAGCCATCCACTCAGGTCTCAAGGGAACAGCAAATGAGCAGTCAGCTGGTTCTAGAGCCATC
>NW_004949177.1:806608-833795 GCF_000317375.1 Microtus ochrogaster
GAGCCATCCACTCAGGTCTCAAGGGAACAGCAAATGAGCAGTCAGCTGGTTCTAGAGCCATCCACTCAGGTCTCAAGGGAACAGCAAATGAGCAGGTACCTGATTTTAGAGCCATCCACTCAGGTCTCAAGGCCACCTTCATTAGTACATGGATCCCTTTCTTAGATCCTAAAAGAAAAGTTATTTAGGTGGTCTGGACATGATACTATGTGAAATGGCTTCAAAGAGTGTCTGGTATGTGGCACTAACAATAACTATGACTTTCCAAGGCAACTGAGAGCACTGGAATATTTCTCTTCAACAGAGTACCCTAAGGTAATATTTGACTCACATTGGAAAGCCAGGAACCGTCAACTACTATACTGAATGTTCTGATTATCAGGTCATGAGTGGGCAACTTTGCCACTTTTCATATGAAAACTAGATGTTCAGTGTCTAGTAACTGTTACTATTATAGAACGACACTATGCTCGAGACATACTGGAGTTAATAAATATAAGTGACATTAGAACATAAGCTTATATCATGAAAATATCCAGCAAACTTTTATTTGTTGAGTTTGATGAATGTTACCTTGGAGTGATTTTTTTCTATTAATTTTATATACCAACCACTTTTTCCCCTCTATTTTCTCCTCCCCCCTACCTTTCCCCAAGTCACCTCCATCCACTCCTCAGAAAAGATAAGGCCTCCCATGGGGAGTCAACAAAGCCTGGTACATTGAGATGAGGCAGGACCAAACCCCTTTCCAAGGCTGAGCAAGGTGTCCTACTATATAGAATGGACTCCAAAACTGCAGCTTATGCACCAAGGATAGATCCTGGTCCCACTACCAGGGGTCCCACAAACAGACCCATCCATACAACTGTCGCCCACATGCAAAGTAATTTTTTTAACTTGCTGATAACTCTAAAACAGCAGTTCATCTTCCATGTTTTTCCCATTTCAGATGAATGAATTCTAAACGTTGAAATCCAATGCAAAGCTTCTAAGTCACCTCTTTCTCTTCGTAGGCTGCTTACAAAGTGTTATGCATTATCAAAGTTTCCACATATAAATGTGTAACTGAGGTACAAGTAATTATCAACTCTTAAAACATTTAAAAACATAATACCAAAAGTTTGTACCTGGTCTTATTGCATTTAGTTATGCTTTATTCAGTTGATATCCCTGGTAGGCCTGCTCTTTTCTGAAAGGAAACACAGGAGCAGTAGTTCTGGAGGAGAGGGTAGTTGGGGAGAGACTGGAAGGAGTGAAGGGAGAAGAGGCTGCAGTCTGGATATATTGTATAAGAGAAGAAAAAAATTATTTTTTTTTAAATCTCATTTAGTTAAGCTGCAATTTTCTATGTCACCAGCAGGTGCTGACAACTAGCATGATATGTTTCAGTTTCAAATGTATCAGACTGGAAGCTTTGAAATCAGAGGGGAATCCAGTGTCATGCTTAGTTAAATGAGTATATTGGACTTTGTGTGAGATAAATTGGCCTGCAACAAGCAAGGCCTATAGATATACTAGACCAACTTTACAGGAGTACTGAAAACTTAGCACTACCTATTAGTGCTCACTCAATCTTTTATATTTATCAGAAGCTTGGTGCTTCTTCAAGGCACACAACTCACTGCTACCAGGACCAAGAAGAATAAAAATGGAAACTAATAGTAAATTTGCCTTAGCTTTTTCTCTTTTGTTACTTCACACACAGAACAATGATCATTCAGTTATTTCACAGTTATTTTTAATACACAATTAGTCTCTGTGTATTAAAGTGGTTTTTTATCATTAAAAATATATTAAAATACTAACACAAAGAAATACCATGACAAAATACATGCCATTAAATGCACCTTGGGAGATGTAGTAGCAAACACAGGTGCTGAGTCATTCGCCTTCTTTTCTGAAATAGTCTGAAATAGTCTGAAAGCACTATTTTCTGGGGGGACTAAATATTCAACTTCAGAAAAGAAGGAAATTAAATTTAGTATTGATCCAAAATAAAATCAAATCTCCTGTTTCAGAGCCCCTAATATTTAGGTAAAATGCAGAGTGAAGAGCGGATTGGAAATACATGCTTCATTTGCTATTGCTATAGGGCAGATGCAGTCATAAAGTGTTTAGAGTTCTAAAACATGAGGTTTCTTCTTCAGGGAAGCTACACAGAGTGCTGCTGGGGAATAAAGAATATAAGAATGTAGTCACTTATGCAGGACTGCATGCTTTACACAGGAGACAAAAGACTCAGGCTCTTCATATGTGTAATGGAGTTGTGGCATCCTTAGGGGTAGTATATATGAATGATATATGAAAACATGTGAGTCTATTAAAAGGATCTCAAGAATTTATTTAAGTAAACACTCATGATACGGAACAGATTAGATGCCACCGCGATCCAGCAGCTGATCCAACCACTCCTTCCTCTGGCCCCAACCACACAAACAAATGAGTGAGCATGAGAGCAAGGGAGATTCTTCCCCTTGGCTTTTAAGTGTTCACATATGCAGATAAGATCTCACCCTAGGGCTCATAACCCCCAAATGTCATTGACTAAAGGGATTGAAATCCTCCAACAGTTACCCCCCTTTTTTTATAATAAGAAGGTTCTAATCCTAGCATAAAGCTAAATACAATAAGAACAATTATCAAGTATTGTGCAGAAGAAAAAAGGTAATAACACAAGCAAAAATGAAACAACAACCCACAAGAACAAAATCAACATAGGTAATTGGCAAATTACTGAGATTATTGCAATAGCTGTCCTATCCTAGAGGATAGTTTTGTACCTAAAATACTCTAGCTAAGATATGAGAGAATTATAACTGCAGATGCAAGGACCACTGGGTGGGAACAAAACTAGTCCGTTGGGAACAGATGGGATGAGAAAAACTTCCCAGATACAAATGATGACCAACATGGCACTCTCAAATTTTCGTAGGGCCTGAAAAGGTTTTAAAGAAAAGGTTCTGAATGCACAGAAATGGAGACACACTGGCTTTCTAGTCTCTCAGTCTCATGCCAGAAATAGCAGAGAGACACAGATCCCTACAGCTGCCTGCAAAATGGAACCAGCTACTAACTGCCATGAGCTAAGCCTCATGATAGGTTTTCACAGTCTCACATGGGTCTCTGTATATAGAGACTATTCAGCTTCACGCTATTTGACAGATTTAGCATTTGCTAATACAGACAAAAAATGTTTGTGGGGAGGCTACATGCTACCTGTCAGCAGCATTGGGTGGGGGTGGTAAGCATGATGCTCCTTTCTACCTTGACCATCTTAAAAAAAAGTAGGGCTTGAACCAACAGCCAAAGTGGCCACTTTGGTCCTAGTCATGCTTGCTTGCCAGTTTAAAACAGTGATCAAAAATGATTATAGATAAGCAATAAAGACAGATTCATATGAAAAAGCTCTCTAAACATGTCACAATGTGTTTAAAAAATATATAGGCTTTGGAGTCAGAGAAAAATGAGTATATATAGACAGTTATAAAAATAAATTCAAAAAACAAAGTCTTTAAAGATACAATAAAAGTAAAATTTAAAAAAACCTACATAAAGATAAAAAGTACACAGGGAGTCCAGATCCTGTATAATATTGTGTTGATTTTAAATTTTTTGTTTGCTGAAAAGCAAAGGATGGCTTCTAAGAGACCAGAATTAAAAAGAGAATAATAAAATATACCAACCAAATTATTTTTAAAATGCCTTAACCTTAAAACAAAACTCAAAAATTCTATCTATAAAGTAAAACTTAAACAATGTATTGTTTTGGAGAAGTAGTCTTTCTTTTGTTTCCACAGAAAGCAAGGGGCTATGAATTCATTCCAGGTTAAGATGGACCAGCTTTTATGAAGTGAGACCTCCTAAAACTTGACAGGTGACATCTATCAACAAAGGTTACTACTGGTCCTCCCAGGACTTGGTCATTATCTCAAAATTTTGTCAGGGACCCAAAAGATTCTTTGTCCATAGAAACAGGTAGAAGTTTGGAGAAAATAACGTCCACATTCCCAAGAGTTTAGGGGTATACAGATGGTTTTTGGTTATTTGGTACATTATGGATGTTTGTTATATTTAAGGAGATAGAGGATTATAGGTATAAAAGACAACTATTAATCTCAGATATTTTGAATTGACATGGATTTTGGTATAGTGATACAAATTTAAAGTTAAGTTTGTTAAACTATATATATGCTTCTGTTCTTGTTTAAAGGATTTTTGTATATTGATACAAATTTAAGATAAATTTTATTACACTATATGTATATTTCTACTCTTGTTTAACATATTATGCTTATCCAGGGGGGTCAAGGACATCATAGGAATACCAACAGAATCAATTAACCTGGGTTCAAAGGAACTCAAGAATATGAAACAACAACCAGGGAGCCTGCATGGGACTGATATAGGCCTTCTACATATGTGTGGCAGTTGGATAGCTTGGTCTACTTATAGGACTCCTAAAAGTGGGGACAGGGACTGTTCCTAATGCTTTGGTTGGTTCTTGGGAACTTATTCCTCATACTGAATCACCTTGCCCAACTTTAATAAAAGGGAAGGTACTTAGTCTTACTATACCTTGATATGTCATGCTTTGTATACCCATGGGAGGCCTGCCCCTTTCTGACAAAAACAGAGGATTGGATGGGGGGGACAAGGGGAAGTGGAGGGAGAATTCGATGGGGCCAGAGGGAAGGAGGGGGGGATGGAAGGAGAGGAAGTAAGGGAAATTGTGATTGGGATGTAAAATAAATAAATTTAAAAATTTAACAAAACATATTATGCTTATGTACCACATTTAAAAATGTAATGTACAGTAAAGAAATACAAATTAATAGGCATCTATAAAATAAAACTTAGAGATAAAGAAGGATACTTAAAAGAAATCCCATACTAGTTCATAATTTGGGTATAATAGAAGGCTATATATTTAGGAGTAGACTTACAGATTACAGTCGTCTGTTGGAATGGGGAACAGCAACTGAATCCCACAGCCAGAAAAGAGAGGCTGGATGCAGGCTTTACATAAACATATATAGTATAAGAAGCTATGCACAAGTGGGCAGGTAACTTAAAGGCTACTGGAGGTAGGAATTCCTATAGCAGATAGACCTGTTAGTTAGGTTTTTGAGATACACAGAGATATATTTCAGATGGATAGGTTATCTTCAAACACTTCAAAGACCTACAAAATATGGAATTTAAAATGATTTAAGAACTTAGACTTTTCTTAACAGTGATACATATCTGCTCCTGGCAGCACCAATTACTTCAAGAGAATGATGGACATCAAAGAAGCTCCTTATGGAGTTTGCTTTCAGTGTGGCAAGGCTAACCATTTGTGCAAGAAACTGCTCTTGCCTGGACTACTTGATGTATGTTGTATGAACTGGACATTCATGACCTAGTAGAAAATGACTGCTAAATTTGTCAAAACAAGATGGAACAGTCCTTCAGGGTTCCTGCTTCAAAGAAGAGTATGCCTGACATTCTATAAGACACAGAAGAAAGCAACTGATGAATTTTTTCAAAACATTTGAGAGAGTCTTTCAAATTTCCTGTTTCATTGAAAAGTCTACCAGATACTCTAGTCCTATATACTGAATATGGATGCCCCAATGTTATAGAAGAATTTTGGGTAAGTAAGCAGCCAGATATCTCTGTCATTTCCAGAGTTTTGGAAGTTGTTTGCAATGTACTTCCTATTTACTCGGGTAATAAATATTATATCCTTCTGTGGTCTCTGATGGAATTGAAGATAGATAGCTATAATTATAACTTTCCTTAGTAATGATAAAAGATAAAATATATATGAAACTTTATAAAAGAAATGACAGAATGTTTTCTTTAATTCTCTCAAATACAAATAGATTAAATATAACTATAATTCTTGTTTGATACCTGTTTTTAATATGTAATTTTAATATGTTAAAGTTACAATATTCCTTTTTATTAGACAAAAAGGGGGAGATGATGTGGAATGTCCTTCCTTATGCTGTGAATATGTTTTATTACCATTGGTTAATAAAGAAGTTGATTTGACCAATAGCCAGGAAGAATAGAGGTGGGCAGAAAATCCAAGCAAAGATAAAGGGAAGGCAGAGACTAGAAGATGGCAACAGGCACTGGGAAAGCAAGATGTGAGGTAACAAGCCATGAGCTTCATGGTAAAATATAGACTAATAGAAATTGGTTAATTTAATTGTAAGAGCTAGTTAATAATAGGCCAGAGCTAATAGGCCAAATAATTATAATTAATATTAATTCTCCAAATGATTATTTCATAATTATAATTCCAGTAGGTGGGAGAGAAAACAGTCCAGTGGAACCAGATGGGACAGAGAAAAGTATTCCAGATAAATATGAAAGCTCTTATAGATTATTAAGTGGCATAAAATGTGAGCACTTTTCCATTTTCGTAATAATTGGAAATATTATGTCTGTGCAATATCTATCCACAAAGTAAATTGGCAATATCTGTCTTCATATTACTAGAGTCTAGTTGAGTTTAAATTAGTACAACTTAGCTATATTTTTCACAACTTTTTGCTTATTTATGTTACAATAATTGCATACAAATATGGAAAGAATAAGTATTTAAAAATATGAATTTTCCTTTAAAAGGGCATAAAATGTTGGAATAGCATATGTCCATTGTATTTATACAAGTGTTGTCAATATTATTTAATGGTAGTTTTTAATCATGTCATTATTATCACCTGAAAGTATATCATTGAAACCTAGATCCAATATCATGGCATAGACAGAACACACAAACTGGCATGTGTATGTTTTCTTGATTCCAGTTTTGTGCAGAGCTAACTTGAGATGCCAGTGACTCACAAAACATATTGTTTGAACATGTTCAGATTGCTAACAGACCATACTGTTATGCCTTTTAGATTCCAATAAACCATATGAAAATGCTAATTATTGAGTCTACATTAATTTGTATAAATTATGCAAATTGAGTAGCAATTAAGCACTACTGTGGTTGAGGTGGTTCCATGCTATTTTTTAACTTAATGTTGGACTGACACAGACTCTGTTCACTAAAATAAATTGTTTCATTGTTGAGTGTTTACAAAGCAATGGCTAATGGTAATTGGTTGTAGATGACACTATTGTGCATTGCAGTAAGATTTATTTAACCATATGCACACAACCAAAATCCACATAGACACTGGAAGAACAATCAAGAAATGATTTCATGGTAGTTCATTCATAAAAAACTGGTACATCTCTCCATAAAAGTGGGCATTCTTTATGAAAGTTATAGAAAAGTATAAACCAACAAATGATAAATTGAAATCACTTAGAGAGATGTAGCTACAGAATAATAAAAGAAATAGAATTTATTAAGAGACCAAAACATCTATTCATTCTTTGAAGCAAAATACTGGCAGGGGCCGGGCGGTGGTGGCGCATGCCTTTAATCCCAGCACTTGGGAGGCAGAGGCAGGCGGATCTCTGTGAGTTCGAGACCAGCCTGGTCTATAAGAGCTAGTTCCAGGACAGGCTACAGAGAAACTACAGAGAAACCCTGTCTTGAAAAACCAAAAAAAAAAAAAAAATACTGGCAGGTAATTGCAATTTAGATATCTCCTCTATGTGTGAATGACAAATATAACCCCTATTTTGGTCATACCAGTTGTGTGTGTTTTTGCCATGGTACACATGTTTTTTTCCAAATATCTTAGTAGTATATAGATATTCTTTCTGAGGAGAGAGGAGTGAAGGAAAGTAAAAGGAATAGGGATAGTGAGGGGGGATGGGAGAGAGAAAATAGTGAGGAAGAGGGAGGAGTGTAATGAGGGAGAGCAAAGAAAGAAAGAATAAGAATGTTCAGTGATAATGGGAACACTGTCTTCATACAGTACAAAATATTAGGTAAATTATGAAGTGCTAAAATCTGGCAAGCAGCTCAGTTTCCAATGACGTTTGACAGAAAACTAAATCTACAAAAGCTCACCCCAGCCCACTTCTATAGATACCAGAAAGGTACAGACATAGTCTATGGAGAGTAACTAGAACTCAGATCCAATCAATTTTCTGTCAGAATTATGGGATTTCACAGCTACAAAAGTGGAACACATTGACACAGTTATTATGAAAGGAGAATAACTTTTCCCTTTCACCAAAAATCATTGTGTGAAAGAGTGTGTAAATTATGATTTGCTGGTGCAGTAGCAGCTTTATGCAGAAACATAGCATCAAAGTGATGAATAGATTGTGTCAGCCTTTGGTAATTTATTTCTTTTTAGTTTCTCTAATCAGCAATGAATTTTGAAAATAAGATTCATAGCAAGTGATTTTCCTGAAAGTTTAACTCAATAAAAAGACTGTTACTGTCTTAGATTTTTATCCCTGTGATAAGGCACCAGAACCAAGACAACTTATAGAAAGAGCTTGAACTGGAGTCATGAATCCACAGAATTAAAGTCCATGCCTGTCATAGTGGGAAGGATGGCAGCAGTAGCTGAGAGCTCATGTCTTGATCTGCAATCATCAGGCAGAGAGGCATAGTGGGGATGGCTGGGGATTTTAAGAGTCTTTTGAAACCTCATAGCCTGCCCCCAGTGTCACACCCCCTCCAACAATGCAATACCACCTAATTTTTCCCAAGCATTTCCACCATCTTGGGACCAAGCATTCAAACATACGAACCTATGGGGGTAGGGGGACAATACTCATTCAAACCACCATACTTGCAAAAATTCCACTATGGTCACATCTATGCTAAAAAAAAATTAAAACTTTAGTAAGACAAATCTAGATGCTGATTTGTTTTACTGGCTTCATACATGTGTTTTCTATAATCTCTAAACCGATTTTCATTGGAGCTCACTTAAAATATATCATTATTCTGAAAAATTTGAAGAATAAATCATTATCTTTAATATTTATTATTTTACATCTTAGTGATTAATTATGAATCTCCTGAAAGACTTTCTAGTTTAAATTTTATAAAAATACAGCTCACTATATAGTTTGGTTTTCTTTTGCAATCACACTGAATTGTAAGCCCCATCATTTCATTTGCCAAATATTTTATTCCCTTGGCAAATCTATTGCAGAAAAATGAGGTTTTAAAATGAAGTGTCTGCTTTCAAACTAATGTATTACAAGAGTATATTTGATTAGTAGATTTGAACCCCAAAGACTTAGTAGATTTAATTTGTAGATTTCAAGCCCAAAGGCTTCAAATTGTGTTCTTCCTTCAATAATTTCAGAAAAACTGAGAATGAAATATATCACAGCCTTGTTCATTCTGAGTTGGGATGAATGGGTACAAGACGGGGCCAGCACAAGGCCCACGGACTGACAATATATGCCCAGAATGACATTCATGACTTGACTGACTTCATTCAGATTCTAACTAGAGTCACTTCTCTGTGGGTACTGCAAACATAAAATAATATGCACATGTGAAATGCCTTTGGCATCTTCAAAAGACATATAAATGATAGGATTCTGCCAAGTAAATAATACCCCTGACACCACATGCTGATTCCAGCAGCGTTTTTTTCCAACTGGTGAGCTCTACAGACATGGCCATATCATTTGGTCTTTAGAGCTCAGTTTCCAAGCCTGTAAAAATAACAGTATCTAACTCACAAGATTATACAGATTAAAGAATATTTGGAGCATAAAAGACATTAATTGATGTTAGTTGTTGCTATTGGAACATATTTTATTATTAAAGACAAAATTAAAACACTTTTTCTCTGCATTTTTTCAAATAGTAAGCATGCCTGACAAAGCTTTATTTCTCTTTGTATTTAGTACCTATCTACCAGAAGTCTGGCTCGTCAAATCTCACCACAGTTGTTAAGGCTATCTTAGATTCATTTCAGTAATGGTTTTCTATGTATCATATATCCAACCTTGTTGTGTATTTGCTTAATAGACTTAAGTGACTCTACCTAGTCATCATGTGCTTTGAGTAGGTAAATGATAACAACTGTTGCTTTGTATTCAAAGAGATTGATTAAGATGACAACTCTTCCCCTTAATCACCATGAAAAATGAAAAATGAATGTAGATATTTATTAGTTTTTTATTATAGACTGAAAGAAATTTCAGTAGCTATTTTGAAGGTTTTTTCAAGAGAATAATAGAAAAATTATCTAACACCGAACTTTGGTTTGTAATTTTATCTTGGTAGCTAAAGTTCAAAAGAAATTATTTCAAGAGCAAAGGAAATGTCTTTGAAATGACCTAATTATTAGTTGTGATTTTGGAATTGTAGTTGCTTTATGCGAATATTGAATGTCCATTGTGATTTTTACACTTTATTTAAAGATTAAGCCAAGGGATTTTAAAAGATCTTTACCCATTGCCATGAAATCTAAGTCTATATCACACAACTGAAACTATCCCCAACCTTGTCTAAGTTTCTGGGGGCCTTTTCTCAGGCTGGTGTAAACAATTTGTTATTACAGTCCTAGGATATTTGCACGTAATTAAGTAAATGCTTAAATTTATACTTCACTCAGATAAGACAGGTTTGGGCAGCTAATACACTCACACCTATTTGGAAAGAATATACATACTTCAGAAATTGGTATTATTTAAACAGCAGAATAATGTATTTGTCTTGCTTACTAAATTATTTAAAAATACCTCCTAGCTGCCATAAGATTAAGCTCTAGAAAGGTTACAAATTAGTATATTTACATCCATTTGAGGATGAGAACTATTTTTAGTAGCATATATTAATTGTACATACACATGTATGTATTTTATATATTCAGCCTTGAAACTAAATTTTTTTTTTTTTGGTTTTTTGAGACAGGGTTTCTCTGTGGCTTTGGAGCCTGTCCTGGAACTAGCTCTGTAGACCAGGCTGGTCTCGAACTCACAGAGATCTGCCTGCCTCTTCCTCCTGAGTGCTGGGATTAAAGGCATGCGCCACCACCGCCCGGCTCTTGAAACTAAATTTTAAAAGCCCTTGATAACTGTTCCACATGACCTAGAAGTATGAGAGTGACTCTGAATGTCACTAATAAGGCTAATAAGGCTATTTCCTGTCACTGATCCTGCTAGTTCTCATGTGTCTGACCTTTAGCAGAGTGCCAAATAAGGCCTGTAGATCTACCATCTCTCTAGTCCTCATCTATTCTTGCTGTCATCTTTTCAATCACACATCTTTGTATGTATTGTCTCACTTTCAAGTTTACAAAACTAATGTGGTAATTTCACATTAGACCAAGATTACTCTGAACATTGGCCACTTAAGTTTTATAACAATGGTTAAAATTCAAAAAGATTTCTTAATATCCTGAAAGCAAAGCAAGTATAATGCAAATGACAAAAGATGCCTAAAACAAGAGGGTTCCTAAAAATATTACTTAATGCGGTGGTTTGAATGAGAATGGCCCACATTCATAGACTCAGATGTTTGAATATGTGGTACTCAGTTATTGTAACTATTTGGGAAAAAATAAGGAGTATAGTTTTCTTGAAGTGGTTGTATCACTGGGGATTGACTTAACAGTTTTAAAAGCCCACTCCATTCCCAATTAGTTCCTTTTGCCTCATGATTTTGTCACAATATGTGAGCTCTCAGCTACTGCTCCAGTGTCATGCCTGCCTGCCTGCTGCCATGTTCCCTGCCATGATGGTCCTGGGCTCAAGCCCTGAAACTGCAAGCTCCAAAATAAACCATTTTAGAAGTTGCCTTGTTCATTGTGTCTTATCACAGCAATAGAAAAGTAACGACAACACTTAGACTCAAAGAGGCATATCCATTCATGGAATATTTTCTGGGTACTAGGTACTAGGTCACATTAAATTCTAAGATGAGTTGAGTTTTGCCCCACCATCGATGCCACTTGAAGGATTAGAAATGAAGGATGAACGACTTCTATCTAATTTTTATTTGGGGATATTTTCCAAGATTTTCTTCTTTTCTGGCTAATGTTCATATGTTTGGAGCTCCCTTAGATCCTGCTGCTACACTCTAAGGCAAACAACACTCAGCAGAAGTTCTTGTTGATTTCCAGAACCCCCCATGACTACGTGCGTTGTATTTCACCCTGACTGCTCAGCTTACTGCTTCTACGAGAGCTTGGCTGCATTTGGGGAGATAATGAGGGTGTCCCTGTATTAGTCTTCTAGAAACAAGGTATTGGTAGCCCAGAGAAAAAAGACAGCAGTTTAGGAAATCTCTGAACTGCTATCATCAGTCAGTCATATCAGGATTAAACAATTCTCCCATCTTATGGTGGGAAATGATGCATTTTCTGTAAGGCAAGATTTGATAGCTATGCCCTTGTGTTGGTTGCCACTTAAGATGTGTAGGCAGTTGGTAGTTTGTAATTATGCAAATTGATGAAGTGGCTGAAGTGTGAATCAGTATTTCTTACATCTAAATACAAACTTAGTGTCATTAAATCCTCCTAACAAAATCTCTTATATAGGAACATTAAGTGATATTTGAGTAAACCAAAAAAAAAAAAAAACAAATAAAAAGCAATAAAAACTTACTGCTTCTAATCTAGTAACTATCAGGAAATTAAGGCCAGCCAAAGTGATGGTATTTGTGTTGAACATTTTCTGTATTCCTGGCATTGTGGCTGATTCTGTTGTCATTAGTAACAGTGGAACATCAGAGTTCCTGGTTCCCTAACAAACACATGGCTATAGTACAGGGTTGCAGGTAAGCCAGAATTCATTATGCTGGTGTTATACCACACTTAAAGCAGTGAGGGCAAAGAATATCTTAGGAGGTTTGACCTCAATTTGAGTATGTTCATGAATTGTTACATGACCTTGTGAAAATATAGACTGTGACTCAAAGATCTGGCAAAGTGCTGCCTCGATGGACCTGATAGTCTAAGTAAAGTCTTTTGGTTTACTCACCTGACTTGATTTCTCAAGAATGGCTTTCAAAAAGACAGTAATTCTTTAGACCAAATAGCAATCATTTCTTACATTCTTACTAGGTTCAGGGTTTTGTGCTAAATCCTTCAACTTGCTTATCTCATTTAGTTTTTACAACAACCCTGAGTGAAGACAATCTCCATTTTCCCAAGGCAAGATTCAAGGCCAGGGGAGATTACACAAGTCATGTAGATAAATAAATGACAGACTCCAGACCCAAGCCAGGTGTGGTGGTGTTCAGAGCTCCTTGACTTCTCTTTTATACTGAACCATATCCGCTTAACAGTGACTCAACTATCTACATTAAATTTATATTCCTTTTCTGCTTCTTTCATGACTCGCACTCTTCTTACCAGTATATTTTAAGTTTTCCAATAACCATGTAATAGTCTACAGAGTAGTAATTTTCTGTTACCTTCTGGTCAGCCTTTAAACTCAGGATGTATCAAGACGTTACAAGAGTTACAAAACAATGCAAAGCTTATTATCTAACTTGTGCTTTCATATCTAGTTTCTATTTTAACTTCTAAATGTTTTAAAGGTAAAAATAATTGTCCTTTTTTTATATAGAATATTTGGGACGGCTACTGACCTGTTCAATACCACACAGCTTAAGAGAAACTTGAGATGTGAAGGACACCACAACTGTGCTTCTAAGATTCATTAGTTATCACACAAGGGAACTAATAACCACTACAGAGGCAAAACTGAATTTCTGGTGTAGATTAGGTATTCAATACACAGTAGCTGTTTATTTTAACTTTTGGTGTTTTTTGAACATAATAAGTGAAAGCAATATAAATACACAGAATTTCTATCGTATATCTGTCTTTACCATGCAACTCTCTCTTTTCCCCCACTCAAACTTCTCTAAAATTGAAATACACTCTCGGTAGGCCACAATTTGGACACAGGTATTTTCAGGTTAATATTCTTCCCTCTTTTGTCCTCACAGTTTCAAAGACTATTGCTTTATTTTGCACTAATTAAGGGCAAATACAATATATAAATTTAAAAGTAATGGTATTGGCGTATGTCTGTGTCCCCAGTTTAAAAAGACATATAATTTATTTGGTATAAAGTATTTTTTATTCTGTTACTATAAATATCAGCGTTTTAAAATTAGGAATAGCCATAAGGCATCTGCAGAAAATATGAGCTCTCTCCTTAATCTGAGGTTACTCAGGAGAATGGCAAGGGGGTTTCTATATTACATTTGCTAATAAAGAGAAATGTTAAATATAAATAGTATTTCAAGATGAGGATGAAAATAAAATACCTAAAACTATTCCAGGTCCAGCTGCTTCATATTTACATTGCCAGAAGGAGGGATTAGGGAAGAACTGAAAGCACACAACACCTTCTGCAGTCTTTTTTTTTTTTTGGCCTGAAATTTCTTTTTTTAAATTTATTAGATTTTTTTAAAAAATACCAATCCAAGTTCCCACTCACTCCCCTCCTCCCATTTCCTCTACCCATCTTCCTACCCCACCCCATCTAATCCTCAGAGAGGATAAGGCACATTGCCTTGTTGAAGGTCCAAGGCCCTCCCTACTTTATCTAGGCTGAGCAAGGTATTTATCCAAAGAGATTAGGATCCCAAAAAGCCAGTACGTGCAGTAGGGATAAATCCTGGTTCCGCTGCCAGTGGCCTCTTTGTCTGCCCCAGCCATCCAATTGCCAACTCCATTCAGAGGAACTAGTTTGGTCTTATTCTGGTTCCTTCCTAGTCCTGCTGGAGTTGGTGAGCTCCCATTAGCTCAGCAAACTGTTTCAGTGGGTGAACCCATCATGGTCTTGATCTCCTTGCTCATATTCTTATTCCTTCCACTCTTCAACTAGATTTTGGGAGCTCAGTCCAGGGTTCTGATGTGGGTCTCTGCCTCTGTCTCCATCAGTTGCTGGATGAAGGTTATATGGTGATATTTAAGATAATCATCAGTCTTACTACAGGGCAAGTCAAGATTGGGCCCCCACTCCTCTATTGCCCAGGGCCCCTCAACTAAAGAATGGATAAAGAAAATGTGGCACATTTACACATTAGAGTACTACTCAGCAGAAAAAAAATGACATCTTGAATTTTGCATACAAATGGATGGAATTAGAAAACACCTTTTTCATTCTTAAAATTAAAGGGACAAATTGTTATCTGGAATGAACTGTATGCCGAGAGAGAAAAGATAACCCCCAACAGAAACAAAGACTAGTGAAAATTTGACCTTTTTTTCTCATCTTCTTTGAATCCAAATACGGAGTTCCATTAAAGTCCATTATAATGTAGCACTAAAATGCAGCAAAGAAAAGCAACACTGATGGAGTACCACGTGCTGAGTTTCCAGTCCCCACACCAGAGAGTCTTCTTTAGCATCTTCCCTATCGGTCCAGCTTCCCCATGAGCAAACAGCCCTTTCTGAAAGTAAATGAGTCAGGTTTGCTAGCTGCTGTCCCATTTGATTCCAGGCCTTTGGGGTCTCATTAAATTAGCTATTGCTTTGGGACACTTACCAGTTTCCTAATGTCCCCCAAATGAATGGATATAGCACCTAATATAGCCCATCTTTCAGGAGTAGCTTTTGTTCAGGGAAAATGCAAACTGTAGGCAATGAGATTGCTTGTGAACCTTCCAAAATGCTGTTACATCTGGTGCAAAGCTGTGGCTCAAGTGCATTTGGTATCTTTGATTAATATAAATCATTGACATCCTTGAGACCATCTAAACTGCCCTCTGAAAGTTAGTTTCCCCTTTCCTCAGTCAAAAGGTGAGAGAGAGAGAGAGAGAAAAAGAAATGTATAAAAATTTAAGATCTTTCAGCTACACCAGATGCTTTAGAAAAGAAACAGCTCAGTCATTCAAACAGCTTGATTTTATGAGGTGACATTTTAGATTATGATATGACATTGCAGATTTGACATGACTGTGCTAATTGTGAGAAAATATGTTACTTTGATCAAATTAAAATGAAGGAAATAAAAAAGACATTGTGGTTCAACTTATAATAAAGAACAGCTCATCCTTGCAGCTTTTTGAGTGTTGTCAAAGTTATCTACTCAACTCAGGATGTACAGTATAGTTACAATTTCATTGCCAGTAGCCCATTGTGTGCTTATTGTTAGGAAAAATTTAACATATAAGCTTTCAGATGGGCTGTTCGCCTAATTTTGATTCCTCCTGCTGATTGGCATGAGACAGAGCGCTAGATTGTATTTAACTGGTTTTATTGTGACATGACTATGATGGATGTGACATGGGGCCTCTATTATTCGCTAGGGAGTGTGACCATTAATGAAGCCATTAGCTGAGCTAAGGCAAGTGAAGAAAATAGGAAAATTACCATTATTCTGAAGCCATTAAGTTGTAATCCACTACTTTCTTTCCTTATTCAAAAAGGCATCTTCTTTTTAAGGCTTTCCTGACTGTCCTTTAAAGATTCCTTAACTCACTAATTTTCCAAGGAGATGAAGGTGGACAGAATAGTTGAAATTTTAGTCAGTCCAGAATAGCATATTAACATTATGAAGGTGTCTGTGTTCATTGACCGAGCACATCAGGTCACTTTTACACAAACCACATTACAGCAAGTGACATGCTGTTCTATGCTTAAGAGAAAGAATACTATAGAGTTCATAAAGCTCCTTCATACTTGTCAGTGAACATACAGGCCAGAAACTGTGCACTCCTATTTTACAGATAAGAGAACTGAGGTTAGTGAGGCTAGCAGATGTGTGGAGATAGATTTCCCATTTAGATACACACTGGAACATTACATAAAAAATTGGTATTTGTTCCATCTATGGGTTTTACTGTAAAAGTGAAACTAACTTCTTGGTAAGTACATTTCTTTTGGAAATGCATGACTTGTGTTGTATTTTGGACAAAGTCTTTGCAAATACTATTTAAATAACTGCTTAGACATAGCTACTCTGTGCTTTGTCTGTTTTTTATTTTAATAATGGGGGTATTCTTTGGCCATAGTGTGCTTTTTCTGCATTGATTCTGATGAAAAATAAGAAATGCTATCAGTGAGAACCATGTGTATTACATAAAGCCCCAGGAATCCTGCCCTGTGGTTGGCTTTAGCCCACCCCAAAAGTGTTTAGCTTTTTAGGCTGAGTGAAGACTACTTATTGGACAAGCAAAATATTCTTAAAGGTAGAGGCTTTGTTCTTCAAACATTTAGAAATCCAATGTTCCCAAAGTATCAGATAAGTAAGCATCTATTTTAGAGTGACAGCAAGTCCAATGCCATGTTTCCCCTTTTATGTACTAAGGAAAATTTGTGCCTCTCAGAGCCAGTAACTGGCATTACCAGTCATAGCTTATCCGTAAATGGATGCATACTCAAAACCCAGTGTGTAGGTATCTTACACTTTTAATGGTCCATATAGGCACAGGCTATAAGTTTTCATCCCCTACATAAGGGTGTTGCTTTTTAGGTGCTTGGGAGCAAGAAGATGCATGATACGCTACTGAGGATAGGCTGGCTGCTGGGCAGACTGACTTAGCATTCAACCCTGTCTGCACATGCTCATAGGCTTGAAAGGCTGTCATATAAAAGCACTCATGGGCTAAGAAGGAATTGGGTTGGGAGTAGAAAAGAACTATTTATCATCATATTTTCCTGTAAACTAGGTGGACTAAATTCCAGGGCATAGAGGAATAAGATATCATTTGTTCACATAGTGATGACAGGCTAGGATCACTTGCTAAGAGAATGCTTTTTAACAGTCTATTGTAGTGAGGAGCTGCGGGCTTTGTTCTGGCTCCTGGCCACCGACATGGCTGGCTTTATGTCTCGAAATAACAACACACAAATTGTATTCTTTTAAACACTGCCTGGCACATTAGTTCCAGCCTCTTACTGGCTAATTCTCACATCTAGCTTTAAACCATATTTAATAATCAGGGTAGCACCACGAGGTGTGGCTTACCAGGAAAGAACTTAACCTGTGTCTGTGTCAGGTGGGAGAATCATGGCAACTGCCTGACTCGGCTTCTTTCTCCCAGCATTCTGTTCTGTTTACTCCACCTACCTAATTTTCTGTCCTATTAAAGGGCCAAGGCAGTTTCTTTATTTAACCAATGAAATCAACACAAAACAGAAGACTCCCACATCAGTCTATGATATCTTTGACCATTTTGGCATTATCACAAGAGGACCCACATGTGAAATTTGGAACTTTGGCTTACATATCACAGGTGGGATAACCAACAGCAGATATTCTAGGAATCAGGTGTACTTGCCATTTCTGGGTGAGTTTGACAAGATCTTCCTGAGACCTTTTGGTGCTCTAGAAGGAAAGTGAAGACTTGGAATGCTCCCACTTAAATTGTGTAACTTGGCATTCAAAGTGGAATTTATAGATCAGCAGCATAAATCTCAATTCATGTAATGTGTGAAGAATGCCTAATTTGAGGTCCTTGCACAAGCCCCCTGATTCTCAGTCTCCATTCTTTGAAGATAGCCAAGGAATACATGTATGGATGAGACTGAGGAAGCCCTGCTATTGATTGTGTGCTGCTGTGGGAGGTTCCATAGTCACTGCAATAAGAATCTTATATTGGACCAGTAAAGATTGTGCCCTTCAGCCTTACTCTTGCAGAGGAAAAGGAGAGGTGACCTTTATTAAGCTTCTACCTAGTGTCAATCCCTGAATATGCTTGCCATGTGTGTATCTATTTGCTCACCCTCCAAAGCAATCCTATGAACCAAGTGTTATCTTCATCATCTTATAGATAAGGAAATTAAGATTGAAAGACACATAACAGGATGTACAGGGTCACAGGGTAATTGTCAAAGCTGAGGTCTTATTCTCAAGTGTGAGATTTCAAACCCTTCTTCTAATCACATACCATAAGAGACAGCAAACAGCAGGTCTAGAATAGTTGGAGCTGCCTATGTCTTAAGGGTATGGAATGATTTCATTAATACTATTTAGTAGTTCTAATTATTATGAGATTGTTTTAATAGTGTTTTTACGTTTCTCTTGATAAACATACAAGAAGAGCTATTTAATGATATTGTGAAAAATAGTGTTGAGTTATAAAGATATTTTGAGATGTTTCACTGAATGTTCAATTTTCTGCATGGCTTAATTTTGTCTTTTTATCAACAGGGTTAAAGTGGGTGAACGAGTCCTTTGCTTTTTCTATGCATATAGCTTCTTTATTTTTTGTCCTTCTTTGTTTCATGAAGACAGAAGTCTTTTAAGCCACAATAGCTAATTACCTCCCTTGGGTATCTCTAGAAAGATAGAAGTCATGGAAAAGGTCAACCCAGTTTAAGATTGTAATTTGCTGCAGTTTGAGGTGAGGTGGTAACTTTTCAACTTGGAGTAAATGATTATGAAATGTGAAAATAAACATGGAATGGAAATTGAGTGAAAATAAGTTTTCAAGGCCACATATCTGCATTAGGGACTGTGTTCTACTTCATGGGATGCTAAAATCTATTATATAATCACATTTTCTTTGAACAAAATGTGTACCACCATTAGTTATAAATGGAATCTCCTAAAGTTCAGCAATTTGTCAATTTGCTATTTGAACAACTTTCATAACTTTTTCCATGTATACTCATGACTTTCATAAAGGTGTCCCAGTTGGAAAATGATTTATTGCTTTAACGAACCAAGAAAACAAATTAGTGTATCTATTTCTCTGAATTTTTCTGTCTTTTCCTTCTTCTTTCTTTCCCACTCTTATTTCCTACTCTTTTCCCATCATTTGAAACAAGTATTATTAGTGTGTGTGTGTATGTGTGTGTATGTGTGTGTATGCATGTGTGTTGTAGTCTTGTTTAATTCAAAGAATTTTTAAACTACTTTCTTGCTGCAGCCAGTGCAGCCTGGATAGCCAAGACTGGTGGGGGGAGAGGTGCCAGGATTGACACAGGGAGGCTTTTTTTCAGGTGAAAGAACAGCAGTCTTTATTTTGCCCAGCAACCTTTTATACCTCTACTCTTTCTGTGGAGACCCACCAGCCAGAAAGAACACAAACATCCTTGTCAATTACAGACCATAAGGAAGTTCTTCTGTCAGTCAGGAGGAATGAGGGCAGCTGAATCACAACACTTCTCTTGGTTTCCTCTTTCACCCATTCAACTTTAGTAATGAGTTGTTAAATCTCCATAAGTTTGTGTATTTACTATAGATTTGCTTTCTGTCAATTTTAACTTTTAATAGATTGTTATCAGATAGGATACACAGAGTTATTTCAATTTTCTGAACTTAAGATTGTGTGTGTGTGTGTGTGTGTGTGTGTGTGTGTGTCCCAAGATGTGATCTATTTTAGAAAAGCTTCTTTGAGCTGATGAGTAGCATGTATATTCTTTAGTGTTTGGGAAGAACATATTGTAGTTATCTGTTAAGTCCATCTGATGTATCATGTGGTTTAATTGATATTTGTCTGTTCAGGTTTTGTTTAGATGACCTGTATAGCAGAGAAAGTTTAAATCACCTAGTATTAATGGTTTGATGTTAATCTGTGTCCTTCATTCTAGAAGTATAATTTATGAAATTGTGTGTATCAGAGTTTGGTGCCTATGTGCTTTGAATACTAGTATATTTTTGATTAACTGTTCCCTTGATTAGAATGAAGGGAACTTCATTGAACTCTTCTGATTCATTTTAGTTTTAAGTCTATTTTGTCATATACTAGGATTGCAATGACTGCTTGCTTGCTGGTCCCATTTGATTGGGGTATTTTACTCCATCTCTTTACTCCAAGGTGATGCTTATCTTTAAAGCAAAAATGAATTTCTTGTAGACAGCAGATAGATGCATTTTTATTTCTTGTTCCACTCACCCAGTCTATATCATTTGATTGGAGAGTTGAGGCCATTAATGTTTTAAGTTATTATTGAAATATGTGTCTTGTTTGTAGTTATTGTATTGTTGATATCTGATGTTGACTGTGTTCTCAGTAATTCTTTTCATTTCAGTAATTATAGCTTCATTTGTTTCCTTTCTACATAAACGTGGTTATTTTTATTCCTCTCTTCATCCTGAAATTCTGAAATGTTATTTCTATATTTTCTTTAGGCTTGGTCTGTTAGATATAGATTTTTAAGCTGTTTATATTACAAGAAAAATTTTATTAATTTTTAATAATGAAAGATAATTTCACTGGGTACAGTACTCTAGGCTCATAGTAGTGGTCTTTTAGAACTTAAAAGGAATTACTTCAAACTCTTCTGGCTTTAAAACTTTCCATTGAGAAGTTACTGTTAATATGTTGTTTTTTTAATATATAACATTCCTTTTTTCTCTTGTAATTTTCAATACCCTTTCTTTATTCCTATTTTTTAGGGCTTTAACTATGATATGCCATGGAGATTTTCTTTTCTGGTCTTGTCTTTTTTAGTGTTCTATGTGCTTCTTTCTATTTATTTATTTATTTATTTATTTATTTATTTATTTATTTATTTATTTATGTATAGAATATTCTGTCTGTGTGTCTGCCTGCAGGCCAGAAGAGGGCACCAGACCCCATTATAGATGGTTGTAAGCCACCATGTGGATGCTGGGAATTGAACTCAGGACCTTTGGAAGAGTAGGCAATGCTCTTAACCTCTGAGCTATCTCTCTAGCCCCCTATGTGCTTCTTGTATGTGTATGGGTGTGTTTTTCTTAGTTTCACTAAGTTTTCTTCTATGATCTTGTTGAAGTTTTGTTCTATTGCAATTGAATTGGTATTCATCTCCCTCATTTATTCCTATAATTTGAAAGTTATTTTTATGGTATCTCATATTTTATATACATTCATTTTCTATGCTTTTAATTTTTTCTATATTCATTGCTAGTTTGGCATAGCTCTTCTACTTTATCTTTGAGCCCTGATATCCTGCCTTCTGCTTGATTAATTCCACTTGTACAGTTTTTCATTGAGTTTTCTAGTTGGACTATTGGGTTTTAAAATTCCATATTAATTTAAGTTTGAGTTTTCTTCAATATTTCTATCACTTCATTGAATTCTACTTTCAAATCCTGGAATATCTGCTTCATTTCCATGAGCCTGATGTCTATATTTTCTTGGGCATCTTTCAAGAATTTGTTCTCAAGTTCATTCTATTTAAATCCATTGAACTGGTTCTTTATGACTTCTTTAAATTTTTGATGGAATTCATAATTATTCTTTTAAATCCTGTGATTAATTATGTAATTCATATCAAATGCTATTTTTATATGATTGGTGGGTTTGGGGGTCGGGATATGACCTTGATTTTTCATATTGTTTGCATTTCTGCAATGAGACCTGGCTATGTGTACTTAGATTAGGTCTGTGTCTGATATAAACACAATAGGCTAGTACAGAGCACAAAATGTGAAAGCCAATTTGGACATAATGGTTGGATGTGACTTAGGTGGAATAAAGCCAGATGGGCTCAGTGTCTAGGCTGGCATGCAGGCATAGTGCACACATACTGGTTCAATCCTAAAACTTTGGATGTTTGTCTAGGAATAATGGATGGTTCATGGAGGGGAGGATCAAATGAACTCACCTGGCTAGACCCCAGCTTAAGGTGTTAAGGACATGGCTGGGTAGAGAACTGGATGTGCCATGTGAGGGAACTATAGGTTGTTGCCAGGCAACAGGGTCCTTGCCTGTGCCTGGAGGAAGAGGTTAGCATAAACAGTTGTGGCCAGACAGGGTCAGGGCACTGGAAGTAGGAATACCACTAGATAAAGGCATTGGAGAGGATCTTTTGGAAGGGAAGATTGGGTGGACTAAGACCATGGCACAATATGTTCTAATTGTAGATATTTTTAATATTTGTTGGTAGAATATAATTTTGTGACATTAGTGAGTTGTCACACAAAAGATTTATTTTTAAAAATCTCAACTTTCTCTAAATTACATTTATTTTTTTTCTCTATATTTCTCTTCCTCTCTCCATGTCTCCTCATCTCTGTGTGTGTGTATGTGTATGTAGGTCAGAAGACAATTTGTGCAATTCCAGTCTCTCCTACCTTGTAAGTAAGTGCTGAGGATCAAATTCAGGGCATCAGTCTTGGCAATTAGCACATGTATCTGCTGAACCATGTCTCTAACCCTTCAATTACTCTCTCTACTAAATTATGTTTATAGAAATTCACTTAGTGACAGAAGAGTAAGAGCAATAATAGCAATAATAAAAAGCACTGATGATTATACTTCTGTACACATAAAAGGTGACATCAATAAAACCAAAAATCATTAATAATACTAAATATTGTCAGATACAAAACGGATTTTGAATAGAACCTATAAATGTTGCTAAAGCTATTTTCACCCTTATGAATTTTTAATTTTGTTTTGGCTCCCATTTAAAATTTTTTTTACATTAACAAATCAAAGTTTTTATTAAAGCTTAAAGTAAAAAGTAACTTCAGTCAGGAAATGAAGTACCAGATAAAGGGTAACATACTATTTTAACTTGGAAGTATCAAAACAGTATTTCTCTGATTTTCTTAAGAAACAGAATTGTTAGAAGAGCCAGCAATGCCCATTCTTTGTTACAGTGGATTTGGGAACAGATGTTCATCTGCCCTTTTAGAAAATGCAACCAAAAGCCAGGCGGTGGTGGCGCACGCCTTTAATCCCAGCACTTGGGAGGCAGAGGCAGACGGATCTCTGTGAGTTCGAGGCCAGCCAGGTCTACAGAGTGAGTTCTAGGACAGGAACCAAAGCTACAGAGAAACCCTGTCTCGAAAATCCAGAAAAAAAAAGAAAGAAAATGCAACCAAATGTCATTTTTATACTATGTATTAAGAACATATATGGATATCAAGACAAGTTCCTTAACATAAAGTTAAGTGTGTTTCTTGATATACATTACAGTGGTGATGAAAACACACTTAAGAAAAATCAATAGCCAAAAACTCATTCTTGGCAGGATTTGTGACTTAGCATTTAAGAAAACTGGCTGTTTTTCCAGAGAACCTGTGTTTGATTCGCAGCACCTACATGATGGCAAACAGCGATCTGTATCTCTAATTCCAGAAGACCTGAAACCCTTTTCTGGCCTCTTTGGACAGTGTACATTTGTTATTCATATATACATGCAGTTAATGCACTGATATATATATATATATATATATATATATATATGACTAAACAAAGCAATCCTCTACAAAGCAATATTTTTCATAGAAATTGTTGTTCAACAATAACAACTCTAGCTTTTAAGTAACTGGCCCTTACTTTTTTAAATCATTCCCCATTAACATAAACATAAATAATTCCTTCTAGCTTCAAGTGAGAGAATCTCATGGATGGTTGAATGTGTATGGTTCTAATCACACAAAGTCCCATAAGCTAAGTCTTGATAAGCTAAGACTTGAGACTTGTACCTAATTTTTCTTTCAGTGCAGGCCAGGGATATTGAGCATTTTAGTTGAAACTGTGTTTAGGTGCTGGGAACGGCTTTGTTTTTTGCTGTAGTCATATGTTGCTATCTTGACATTAATTCATCATGTTTGAATGACATGAGGCATTTATTTATTGAGCAGCTACTAACATGTTGACCTTGCTTTCCAAGAATCAAAGGCTTGTCATGAAAATAATGAATGCCCACAAAAACAAACAAACAAACAAAAAACATAATAAGTGTAAATAAGCCTATGAGACTTGGCAAGATGGCTTAGTGGGTAAAAGTGCTTTCTGTATAATTACAATGACCTGAATTTGATCCCTAGAATTCATGGTCGAAGGAGAGAACTGACACTAAAATTTTGTCCTCTGACCACACACATGGTATCCTGTGCATTTCTCACACCATAGATAAGTACACACAAAACATAATCAATGAATAAATGACGTGGTTTTAAGTATTAGAGCAAAAGAAAGAATATGACATCATAAGACAATAGAGAACTCCTTTCAGGGAGTAATAAGGCAAGAGTAGCATTATTGGTTTGTACATGTAGAAATGTGTAATGACAATCTAGTGAATATATATCAAGGACCAATGTGTGGATCATCTGACTGGCTATGTGATAAGGACAAGGAGGAGGTTACTAACTAGCTGAAAATAATAGGAACTGATTTCCTTTAGGAAGGAAGCACTAAGAGCTAACAGCGTGAAAAAAACAGTGTGGCCACACTGCTGGCAACTTTTGACAAGTGTGGTTTACACACACAGTCTTGAAAGCAACTTTGGCTTTGCATTCCTAGCTCTGGGTGTCTATGGTTAGAGTAGTTGAGGTGAAGAAGTATAGTGAAGAGGCAAGCTGAAGCAGTGCTTTGATTTCACCAACGGCCTATATTGTAAGTGCAGGCATTTGGAATAACTTTGTGCTTTCAGACCAAGCAAATTCTCCTCAGTCGATATTCCCATTTGAATTTATATGAGTATGACACAGTAGCAATGTAAACTACTATGAGTTTACAAATGTTCTTATATGCCACAAATATTTTCAAAATGTCTAAAATGGGGAATCTGTATTTGTTTAGGATTTGTCTTGGGAATCTATCCAAATAGTTTGTCTGACAAACTCTAGTGGGCCTAAATCTGACTATTGATAGTTTCAGTTCCATAGGGACGAAGGAAATGCTTTGATTTCACCTTAAGATAAGGCCTACGAATACATTTTCAAAGCAGAGTCTTTTAAAATGCTTCCAATAAGTAAGTGCAAACAATAAGCCGTGTAAGTAGTTTATAGTTTCAGTTTGTTCCTAGGTCCTCTACAATTCAGAACAATGCAGGGTATCTGAGTTTATTCAAATTTAAGCAATAAAAACTCTTTCTTGGAGACTTGTATTTTAGCTAGAAGTATGTCCTTAGTCCTGGCGCTGCCTTACTGCCTGCAGATGTACTGAGGAAAGGTTTACATCTCCTCTTGTTCATGTTACTGTCACTCTCCACTGTTCTAACTCCCAAGCTCTTGTATCTCTGGACACTTCCTGCTGACTCAGCTGTGGTTACATGCTAAGCAGAGCATTGCAGGTTCTATGGCCAGTTCAGCTCAGCCATCTCCCCAAAAGTGAGTAGTGGTTTCCTAAAAATACTTACAGCAAGTTTTGTGCTGGATTCATGTCAAACATTTTGCCAGTTTATGAGTAGGAGTAAGATCAACCCCGGTTCTCAGCATCTGTTGCCACTGAATTAGGCTGACTAAACTGATGGACTCTCACTGAGATCTTGCTAATACTTTCTAATGTGGAGCTCTCTTTAGCTGCAAATTGGAGTTTTCTGTAGTAGCAATAGCCACTTACACCTAAAGATAAACCCAAATAGGCAACAGTTTCCCCATTTGAAGTCTAACAACTGTTCAAGTCTTCCAGTATAGTCATGTTCATAAAGTAGGAACAGTTTAATAGTTCGAATGGAATCTAACAAATCGATTCATATAATTAATAGGATACAATTTGAATTTTTATGCAGCTATACATGATATAAACTAGCTAGATACAACTCTTGTTATTTGCAAAGATGTCACATTACAGTGCATGTGTATAAATGTTTTGGTCTTTATGAGTTTTTCTTTGAATGAAAATATAAGGATCACATAGCTAATACAGACTTTGGAGATCATATGATTTATTCTATTATAGTGATTAACCTAAGATGGAAATGTAGTTAGTTTCCAGCGGTACTCTATCAAACTGTTTTCACAACTGATAGTAAAGTCAGTTATTTCTGTACCAATTCCCTATCTATGATTATCAGAACCTCAACAAATACTTGTCAAATAAATGAATGGACCTTTATTGTAAATGCATCAATTTATTAACAAGTAAGATCTAAACACATAATTTTTGAATAGACATATAGATGAGAAAATGGACAGTCAAGACACTAGAAAATTGTCTGTTAGACGTCAGCTAATTTTTTTCACATTCCGAGGAAATTTGTTTTATTTTATTCAGTTTGTAGAGCTCCCTCAGTTACATACTACCTTCTTTATATTTAGGAGAAATTATTAATTCTTTTCTAAATCCATTCTTCTGGCTGAATAATCACAGCCTTTGTACATTTTTTTCCTACATTCATCTCTCCGAGCCGCTAAGAGTCTGCATTGCACTCTGATCCTGGAATGTATCATAATCCTCTCTTTGCTGTAGAGTCCAGGCCTAAATATACCAAAGTGAGACTTAAGGAGGGATTAGTGAGCATTTTCTTCAAAACCTGAATTATGACAATCACAGGCTTCATTAGTGGAGAAAGAAAACATTAAGACAATAGGGGCTTGGTTAGATGTGTGGTGAGATTTTTTGTGCTGCTTTCCCATAGTTGCTATTTCGAGAACTCGTCTATAATTTGACACCATCAAAACAAAAAAAAAAAAAAAAAAAACCTGGCAAAAAAAAAAAAGCTGAGTG
>NW_004949177.1:833895-843170 GCF_000317375.1 Microtus ochrogaster
CATGCTTAATCTCGTATGCCGTCAAAAAAAAAAAAAAAAAAAAAAAGAAGATGTCTCCTTGCTGCTTCCTTCCACCCCTGGCTTAGGAAAACAATACACCTAGTAGTATATTATGCATTTTCAAATAGCTTCCTCTAAGAACTGGAGAAATATTTCACCATCTATGCAATTCTGGTGCGCAAAGATTGTCCTTTAGCTGGGAAATATTGATTTGCTATTGTTTAGGCCCCAGTGGAGTGCTTCTTATCTCTACAACTGCATTTTAGTTAGAATGTGAGTTGACAGAATTCAGATTTAGTTAAGTGAAGTGTGTCAGCATTGCTAAAATGTTAAAGAGTGAGAACAAATGGGATATTAACCCAGGAAATTTTGTGTGGATTTTGTGAAAAGAAGTCATTTCTGGAATCAAGACCTTTGTAGTGTAGATTTGCAGATGATAATTGTTAAATTCGTAAGTCTCCTTGTGAATCAAAGGAAGGAGTTTTCCCATGTTTTATACACGTTAAGTCATAAAGCCAGTCTGAAATAGAAAACCATACAAATATCAAACATTAGGGGAAGAATTACATCAAATTTGCTACTCTGATTTTTTTCTTCTTTGTACTTTACTGTGATTCTTAATTTTGTCTTACAATGATCCTTTGTTATTTTTATATATGCTCATATAATAAAAGCAACAAACATATATATAAAGTAAGCCTAGGATGACTGGCATTGTATAAACTAAAATAGTATATACATATATGTACATGCTGAAAAATAGAAGGAAGTGCACCAAAATGCACTAATTATGATTGTTATTGATAAAGCATAAGGTTATAGACTATTTTAGTTTTTGTTCTCTCTATCTTACAGTTTTCTTTAAAGATTGTATGGATGTGAACTAGTATTTTTCAAGTCTTGGCATCACCGACATTGGAAACAGAGGAATGCTGCAGTGAGGGGCAGTCCTGTGCACCATGGTCTCTAGCCACTTGATGTAATTAACATGTGCCACTCCAGTGTTATGACAAGCAAGAATGTCTTTAAGCATTGCCAAATACCAGCATCATGGAGGTTTAAGGAAAATTTAGCTCCCATTGAAAACCACTTACATATAATGAACCAGTATTTTCTGTGTGCAGGTGCATATCCACAAGTGTGTATGAGTATGTGGAGACCAGAAGACAGTCACATGTGTTCCTCAGGAGCTGTTAACCATTTTTGTGTGAGCCAGGATCTCTCACTGCTCAGTAGGCTAGGCTGGTTAGATAGTGAGCCTAGGGATCTTTCTGACGCCTTCTCCCATCAAGGAGTACATATGTGACCTTTGAGGTCTGAGCACAAAGCTGCTTTCATGGGGTTTTCTGGAATTTCTCTGGTAATAAATGGTTTTATTATCAATTCCCTCCATATTAGAAAAAACTGAGAACATAAAAGACTTCTTATAATTTATAGCAAACACTTATTATATGTATGTTTGATAATGAGAAATTAGCATCTTATAAATTAGTTTTAGGCACAAAGACCTTCTCTACTGTAAACATACTTGTGGGTTTTCAGAAAAACAGAGAACAAAACAAAGGAGATTGGATGGAAGTTGAGGTGCTCCCTACTTGTAATTTTTGGAATTAGGACTCATTATCCAGCAAAGGTGCCGTCGAGAAGGCCTCTTCTCTTCTGGAAGATCTCTGTGTAATGAAGGGTTAAGTGAGCAGGAAAGTGCTAGTCTTGCGCTGGCTCCAGGGAGGCAACCTTTAGGCTCTTGGAATATTTTGTCTGATAAGAGTATCTTTGTATACCTGAGACCTTGGGCCAAGGCAGATAGTTTATGCTAACAAGGCAGGCTATGGTAGAGGCCTTGAGTCACTCACTATCTCTGACCGCTAGAGCAGTTGGAGACTGAGTAACTAAGGTCAAGCATTTGAGTGCGTCATAACTTCGGACTGACTCCAAACAAATGCTATGTACTGAACTCAAAAATGCTTTTCTGCTGTCCTTCTTGAGTGGTCAGTATTTTTGGAGTCCAAGGGGATGTTGGAGCCCCAGGACACAAGTAGGGACAGGTTTCCCTGCAGACAGAATATTCGATCTACTTCAGAAGATACCTGGCCAGAATCTTCCACCCTTAGAGTTCCACCTGTGGCTGCATTCGACAGGATGTCTTTTGACAGGTAAGCAGAAGAATGTAGCTTCTAATGGCCTTTAATTTTCAGTATATTTTAAGCAGTATTCCTGAGCCACCTGCTATGCTTTTTGGCATGTTCACGTTGCTGTTTTGCTTTTATAACAGAGTGAATGAGTTTGCTAGTACAAAGTGAATCTTCTAGCTTCAAAGTACATATGTCTTCATGTGAAAGAAAAACCTAAATCTGGGAGAACGCAAGGACTTTATGGCTTCTGACTCTTCTGTTCTGTTTTATTTTTGGAGCTCTACATTTTTCTCTGCTCCCCTCCCTGCCTCTCCCCCCACTTCAACCCTACCCCAAGGTCCCCATGCTCCCAATTTACTCAGGAGATCGGTTTCTACTTCCCATTTAGATTAGAGCTATGTATGTCTCTCTGTTCTGTTTTTAAAGAACATTCTTGGCTATGTATGTGGATATTGGACCATATTTCACTTGCTGCTTCTGTATTGGCAACTGTACTTAAGTCAGTCAGGATTTTGGCTTCATTTGGATTCTTTGTTGTTGTGGAGAGTGGGAAAAGCCACACACAAAAAAAATGAGCTATGGTTTCCAATAATTCCATCATGGAGGTGAGACAGGGAATCACACCTCATACCTAGAGCAGATGGGGATGTCAGCATTGCTCATGGGCTTCTCTCATCTATGTCCAAATACATTTTCTAAAGATAAAAGAAAAGCAAGGAGGACCCCAAGAGAGACATACATGGATCTAATCTACATGGGAAGTAGAAAAAGACAAGATCTCCTGAGTAAATTTGGAGCATGGGGACCTTGGGGGAAGGTTGAAGAGGAGGGGAAGGGCAGGGAGGGAAGCAGAGAAAAATGTAGAGCTCTATAAATAAAACAGAACAGAAGAGTCAGAAGCCATAAAAAAAAAATGTTAGATCTTTCTATTATGTGACCCGTTCTCTCTCTCTCTCTCTCTCTCTCTCTCTCTCTCTCTCTCTCTCTCTCTCTCTCTCTCCCCCTGTCTCTTTCTCTCTCTCTTTCTCTCCACATGAACTGTAACTGATGCAAAATGAAATGCACAGAGCTCAGGTGACTAGTTTAATTAGTGTGTATAATTTTATCCACTCACACATATAACCATCTCTCAAAGCAAACTTTGTTCAATAACAATATAATAGAATTTCAAAATTGCAATTTAAAATTTTCTAGGAGCCATGTTAGCAAAGGTAACATGAAATCAATTTTAATGCTGTATTTTACTAAATGTTCTTCCCATTATCTTTTAAACATGCAACACAAAAGTTACAAAAAGAATTTTTATTTTTTGTTGATGATTCTTTGAAGCACAGTGTATTTATAACTCTCCGGATGCAAACTTTTGACAATCTAGAACATGGAATGTTCTTTGACAGTCTCTGAAAGGGGTATAAAATGAGAAGTCTGTGCATGTGTAAACAAGTGCTCAAACAAAATATTTCCTATGGGTGCCTTCTTCCTAGCTGCATTGAGTACCCACTCACAGTTGACAGAAAGAGGATTCTTCCCTACTTGTTCTGAAGACTAAAACTATAAATAAAGTCTCATTCCCATTCAAACTGTTGTCTGCCTTCATCAGCCTCATAATATCATGCCTCTAATACAATTGGATATCACCAAAAAGATAACCCAGTAGGCACAATACTTGAACAAGCACAAGGACCTTAGTTTTGGGGCACTGTGGTTTATCCATAACCTCAGAACTGGTGGTGGGAGATAAACAGGTTCTCTAGGGTTTTCTTACCACCCAAACTAGCCAATCTGGCGTACTCTGGTTTATTAAGGGACCCTGTATCAAAATAAGTTAGAGAGGAATAGCAGAAGACAAGCAATGTCAACATCTGTCTTACACATGCAAACAAAAAAGCATATCCATAGACACATGTGTATGCAGACATATATATATATATATATGCCAATAAACATCAATAAATATACACTCACAAAACTGTCTCTCTTTGGTAAATATGGGACACTCTCTGAGTGTTCTCACAAGAAAGACAATGACATCATTCTCACTCTCTAATAGCCTAGAACACAGTGGAAGAAGACATTTCTGTATATTGTTTTAGGGAATTATTACATAGTTCTCAAGTTAGAGTAAGCTTCTAGAGATTAGATCTATTCTTGAACCATGCTTAGAAACTCATAAGGCAAAAAGCAATGAGAAAAAAAGAACAGAAAATAATACTGATAATAACATAAATTGTCACACTGAGCCAATGATTTTGCCTCTCTGAGCCTTCTCTTCATCACTGAGATTATACATATTTATCAGAGTTGCAAGACGTTAAACAAAATCGTTAAATATTTTTGGAATGACTGCCTCATTCATTCATCTAACATATTTTAATTCATATATCATATGCCAGATTTAGGGTAGTTGTGAACAGTATACAGCAAATGAGTCGGGTACAGTCCATATCACTACAATAATTGATGTCTTCATAAGGGGTTTTGTTATTATGAGTGGAGGCCAACATGGGAATGGCCTTGGAGCATTTGGGAACGGATGAAATGTTGAAGTCACATTTTCCTATGCTTAAAGGGAAAATGGACTGGAGGTGTTGGAGGATTAAAATGAACAACCCAATTATAAGTAGTATTCCTGCTGAAAATGGTCTAAAGCTATCAATATGTTTACTAATATTTGGGAAAATTCATGTATATAAATAAAACCGGACTCGCTGAACGTAGCGGACAATGAGGACTACTGAGAACTCAAGAACAATGGCAATGGGTTTTTCATCCTACTGCACGTACTGGCTTTGTGGGAGCCTAGGCAGTTTGGATGCTCACCTTACTAGACCTGAATGGAGGTGGGTGGTCCTTGGACTTCCCACAGGGCAAAGAACCCTGATTGCTCTTCGGGCTGACGAGGGAGGGGGACTTGAAATGGGAGGCGGTGGCGGGGAGGAGGCAGAAATCTTTAATAAATAAATAAATAAAAGGAAAAAAGAAACACACAAATAAATAAATGAAATCAACGTGGGTTATTTTGTCATTATTTTGTCATAAGTACAGTGGGAGATATCAAGACACTTTGGTTCAATATGCATGTGCTGTGTCAAACCAGGTATACTTCACTTTTTAAGATCAGGGAAACTTCAGTATCAGAATCTTGTACCCTAACCTTACTAAGTGCTTTAAGAATGCTGTTGAGACTTCAGGCCTTTCTTCTTTGCTCTCTTTTGCCCGCTTCTTCTCTTCTTTTCTCTTCTTTCTATTTGTTCTCTATACAAGGTCTTGCCACATTGCTGGAGTTTGACCCAAACTCATAATCCCCTTCTTCTCTTTCCTAATTGCTGTGTTTTCAAGCAAGCACAACTGCATTCACAACATCAGGCTTAAAACAGAATAGATGATTAACAAATGTGTGTTAAGTGACTGGACTATGCCTTTGCGCCTCAGCACCCAAACTAGTTTACCAAAGGCCATCCCATAAGTCAACACAAACAAAACAGTGCCAGTTCACTGCCTAATAGAGGGTCCCTGACCTGTAAGAGCATTTGGATTCTAGCCTTCTCTGTGTCATAATTTGCTTGTGATCTTTGGCAAATCACTTATCTCCTCTGGGCCTGTTAATCACACGCTATACAATATTACATATTATATTGACTCCATGGCCTGAGAGCTTCTCACACTTCTAATTCTGTGATTCTCTGACTCTCAAGGTTCATTTTTTCCCACTCTCTTGGCTTCTGACACCCAGACTTGAAGAAAGTTTCTCAGTCACCTACAGTTTGGGGAATGTAACTCAAAGCAATTTTCAAAAGAGTACGTTGTCAAGAGTTCTAGTGGAGCTGTCTGATCCACTTGTTGGTACAAAGAAAAAAAAGGCAATGGAAGGATATGATCTCTGTTGGAATCTCTGTTTAATCATTTTTCCTTTTTCTGTCTTTCATCATTTACCAGCTAAGCCCTTGATCATCTCTCTGTCTGATAAAGAGGAAGAATTAACCCCATACTGACATATATTTAAAAGATGCATCTGTGCATTGGCCTAAAATGCTTCTAAGTTCAGTCAAGATGAAGCAATTTTTTCACCTCTTAGCTATATACCATGTTATCCTATTTTTTAAGTACTAGACTTTGGTTTGTCAAGATTTGCATCTCACCAGTATGGATGGTTTTAGGATAGTTACTCATTAAGTCCACAACCCTAGGGCAAAGAGCAGTAAGAGAGAATCTAGGAACAGGAAAGCCAAAAGTCAATTACTATAAGCTCCCCAGTTCATTTATCCTATGTAGTAACCAAGTCATCATAAGAAATATATCTGCATATGTGAGTCTTTATTTTCTTCCCTAGAATATTCATTCATTTTTATCCCTCGAGTTATGCACATACAAATAACCCTGCAATTTACGGGTGCTTGCTATTAGGTTTTGTTTAAGTGAGTGCCTTCCAAAAGTAACCAGTGTTTTTTTTTTTTTCATGAATAAACCACATGAGGTGAATTTTCCTACAACGAATTTTAAATGGGGAGTTTTCAGGCTGTAATTTAGATGTAGCTGTGGTGGATTATGACCATAGCAAGTGTAGGTGTGTGGGTATGAGGCTACACGGTTGTGTATTTATAAATGACTGGAAGCCAGAAGGCAAAGTGAGAGTCAATGGGAGGGGGTTCAGCTCAGTTTCACATCTCTAGCCTAAGGCATTGGATGCTACTAATTCTTCAAAGACCAAAGATTTGTTTTACAGAAGAAATTCTGATTTGATTAAGATATTGCTTCCAGACCTAATGTTCCTTTAGCAAATCATGCCTACATCCATGATTGGAAGTAAACTGCATGTTATCTAAGCATTAAAAAGCCACATGATTTGGAACTGTTCTACAGAAGTAACATTTAGTGTAATTACAGTACATTTAGATTAATTATAGCCCTGGTTCCAGGCGCCACCATACTTAAGTTTGTATCAGCATTTTCATTATTAACCCTGTATGGACAAGATGATCTTCTAGTGGTCCATTCTTGTTCCTTCAGGAAAGATTTGAGTTTTACATAGGATTAGTTCAGAATCCATTTGATTACTTAGGGTAACCTATTTAAAATTTTATTTCAAAGGAAGTATTTCCTTGAAATTTTCTGTTTATGTAAAGAATCTTTAAAAATGGAAATTAATTTAGAAAAATGGAAATGGTCATGATGCTAAGTCTGGAAATTAACTTGCTAGAAATAGCTTGTGCTTCTCTTTATATGTCCTTAAAGCACTGACCATAAAATTAAAAGTAGCTGATACTGAACTGTCATTCTAGAATTTTACATATCTAGCCTGAGCTTGCTTCTGTTTACAGTGGGTTTCTACACACGCCTGTCTTATTCCAGTAGTGCTGTTGGACCTAAACAGTGGCAGTTCCGATTCCATCTTTAAAAGTAGCCTTGGGAATCCATAAATGGGTCCATTTGAGCATCTTCTTCCCTAGATTTTCAGCTCTTGACAGTGATGATGATTTAATTGGATTATTCATGACTTTTGACAGCATTGAAAGTCAAGTTTTCTTTTTGTTTTCTTTTGTTTTTTAGTGGTAGAAGGTCTGTGCACAAAGATTAAGTATCTTGTTCAAAATGCAGAGCTTAAAAAAATTAGAGAAGGAATTTAAATTCAGAAGGACCTGACTAGCAGCCTGCATATTTGCCAACTGCATAATGTTGGCATTACAATATGTGATGTGATAAAACTGCAAGTTATTGTTTCCCAGTATCCTGGGTGGGTGGAAGTATAAAAAGAGATTGTTTGGTAATCTTTAAAAAAAAAAAAACAAATTCTGTTAAATGAATGCAAAAATACAAGCAAAAGGGATGTGGAATTTTCGTGGCCTTCCTTTGATTTTTCTCCCCCCCCCCTCTATTTTGTTTGTCTAGGGTATATTTTACTTTGATTAGTAGAGTTATGCAGGCAAGTGGTTCTGATGAAGAAAAAATGATTCCATAAATTCAGAATAAAATCAATGAGGTTAGATAGATGCTCAAACAGTGAAATGAATCTGTGGGGAGGGGGCATGCTGTGTTTTCCCTGACTTGCAAACTGAACCTTTGAAGTCAGAAGACAGTTTCTGGGTTGTTGTTCCATACAGTTATTACTCTCATCTCTCACAGATCTACCTATAAAGCTACTGTCTCATCAAGATAAGTGCCATCTTTTCCTTTATGGCAAGAGGAATATTTAGAAGTAATAGAGAGCATTATGCTCTCATGAATATTTTTAAATATGTTAAACAACACTAACAAAAATTTTCAAATCAAATCACCTCTTGATAGTGACATTGTAATATAAGCTACAACCTGGAGTTCTTGCAAATATTCCTTCCCTCCTTCCCAGTGAGGCTGGCACCAGTTCTTTAGGTTTAATCAGCTAAAGGAAACTAATTTGCCAGAGTCAAATTTATTTAGTGAAATGGAGAGATATAGCAATGGATACCATTCAGCTTTCTGTTGACTGCATATGACTATTTTCAGATGTGATGGCTGCGCTGAGTGGAAACAACAGAAAACCAGCATCCTAGACAGTGACTGGGAGACAGGGACAAGCCTCTTTGATGATCTGTCTTTCATTCTCAACTCTAGAAGATTTCAGTGTGCAAAATTTTGGACGAAGGATAAATAACAGTGAGCACCAAGACATCACCTCTAAGGAGATACATTCATATCTTGAGAAAAGCTAGTGGCAATTGGATTTGCTGTACTTCAGATGACTGGATAGAAGAAATGCCTTATTATATACCCTGCAACATAGATATTTCTTTGCTTAGAGAAGGGCCACAACATGTCATACTCTGAAGCTCCAATAATTGAGAAGAGTATTATTTTGATGTGGTATTTGAAAACCTCAAAATCAGTGCAAAACTAAATCTAAAATGAACAAAAGATGAACATTTTAAGCAGGCACAGAATCTATAATAGTGTAGTTCTGAGTTATATTGGAGCCGAAGGCAAATAAATAAATAAATAAATTCCTTAATTTTGATTTAAAAAATATTGCATTTAATTGCATTTCTCTTTATTGAGTTTGTATTTCTGTGTACATGCATGTGTGAGAGAGAATCAGAGACAGATAGGGAGAGAGACACGAAAAAGGGAGACAGACAGAGAGAGAGAGAGAGAGAGAGAGAGAGAGAGAGA
>NW_004949177.1:843270-849761 GCF_000317375.1 Microtus ochrogaster
AGAGAGAGAGAGAGAGAGAGAGAGAGAGAGAGAGAAAGAGAGAGAGAGATGCTTCTTGTCCTACTGCCATCTTTGGAATTTTTACTGATTTTTCCTCGCACCATTCCTCTTGGTTTCAGTCAGAGTGTTTTCCCATCTGGATTCCCAGAGCACTTTGTAGGCCTTCCAGCTGCAGCCCATGTTACTGTAATTCTTTATTTGGAGTAGCCTCCTTTTTCAAAAGGGCATTACTAATGTGGGAGTCTTCGCTTTTGTTTTGATTTCATTGGTTAAATAAAGAAACTGCCTTGGCCCTTTAATAGGACAGAAAATTAGGTAGGCGGAGAAAACAGAACAAAATGCTGGGAGAAAGAAGCCGAGTCAGGCAGTTGCCATGATTCTCCTCTCCGAGGCAGACACAGGTTAAGAATCTCCCTGATAAGCCACCAGCTCGTGGTGCTACACAGATGATTAGAAATGGGTTAATCAAGATGTGAGTATTAGCCAATAAGAGGCTAGAACTAATGGGCCAAGCAATGTTTAAAAGAATACAATTTGTGTGTTGTTATTTCAGGTGTAAAGCTAGCCGGGTTGTGGAATGCAGCCCGCCGCTCCACACTACAGATTACTCTTTCAGAATAAATAACATGCCTTTTTTGTTCTTTGCATTTCCAACAGTCATGAAAGGTTATTTGAAGACTAAAACATAATTTATGGTTGTTAAAGACAACAATCAAATGAATTAACAAGTTAAATGAGCAAATAAGAATAACCCATGAGCTTTTCAGTTTATTAATAAGTTAGCATTCTTAACTTCAACCTTTGCTGGGTCCATCTTGTCCTTCCATTTGGAAACTGGAAGTCCTACGGAGATGACCTCACTGTTTCTAAAACATGTAGATTACAATTACCATTTAGAAGGTGTTCTTTGCTCAAAGTACACTGATGAAACCCACTTCACAGTTTGCCAAATAGCAAAGTAAGGATGAAATCTACTTCCAGAAACTCTTTCCTTAGCATTGATTTTTTTTCTTATTTTCTCATGGAAAACTCAAGGTTTTCCTCCAACTGATATTTTGTCAAGTGTTAGCATGATTATTGAATCCAGTTCTAGATGAATATGCATTCCTCTTATGTCTGAGACACATAGGATGACAAATGTACTATCATTAGGCTATATTTGGTAACTAATAAAGAAATTAATAAAGGAAAGTCCAAACTGTCTATGCAATTAGAGAGGCATCATTTCTGTGATGCAATGAGGGTAACCAACTGTTTGCAAGAACAGCTATTTTCTTCCAAAGCATTTGGCTGTTTTTTTCTTTATTAGAGAAAAAGCATCAGAGTTATTCGGCATCTCATTTGGGAAGCATCTTGACATACCCTCATCTGCCCCTTTTTTTCTTAACCTGTACTATGCAGTTTGACACCTTTTCCCATTCTTGATTATTTATATTCACCTGTCTTCTGTGCCTTTTCTTTTAGCCTTCTGATGTACAGGAAGAGTACATGCCTTCCTGTTGCCAGAGGCTCAATGATACTTCTATGCTTAGTTAAAATGTAGCCTCTTCTGAAGAGCAATCTTGGCAATCTTGGACTTTCTCATACTACATTTATAGCACTCTTCATGTTTCCTTTACTTTACATTATGCTCACTTTCTATGGATGTTTCTCATATCTTTGTGTTAACCAGCTTCCATGGTCATTTAGTAAATCATGCAGTAGTGCTCACTGGAGATTTAGGGAATGCTTAAATTGAGTAATGATCACATCGTGATCCCTTCTATAATTCTCTTGCTTTGAGTCAGAAGGAAAGTATGTAGAGGTGATTGCTTTTGAATCTGTTCTTTGCCATGGTATAAATCAAATGAAAACTTGAATCAAGAGGCAAGAACATAATGCTTATTTTCAATGGTAGCATGGGTATGCTGGGAGAATATTATAATTTCAGGACCACTGATTTTAACTAAGAACCCAGCAAGCAGTACTTGGCTTTGAGACTATAGAAATGAATATATATGGAAACATCATATTAGTAAAGAGCTGAATATCTCTGCTTAGAGAAGTACTATAGAATTTGTGTTTTATTTTTTTAGCCATACATTCTTTAATTATAATTTTAGAGCCCTTTCTACTTATAAAAAATTAGTCTTGTAAAAAATTCCATGTTGCATTGTAGCAAATTCACATGTGTTGTGTATTCCACATCTCACAGTGATGTTTTTAAATTTTCTTCATTATCGTGAGTTGTTTTCTTCACCAGAGACCTAGGTTTTAGCATCTATGGCATTTGCATAACAGAGCTGTCTAATGAAGCATGTCTTAGAGTACCCCAGTCTTTCAGGAAGGCAGGACTTTGACATCTTACTTCTGCAAAGCCAGCAGGAGAGTGAATTTACTATGAAGGACCCTTTCCTAACACAACCTAATCACAGATTTCCTATCCATGCTTAAATCCAGGCTGCCTTTAAGGGAGGACAATCTCCACAAGACATATATAGTAGAAGGTGGGGGCTTGACATCTTCTACTCCATGATTTGGGTCTTAAAAAAAAAGAATTTGTGTTTAAAAATATATTTGTGATGTGAAAAAATTCTTCCTTTGCAAAATTCTACCTTCTTAGGTTATACAAATGACTTTAAAGCACTTTATGCAATATTCCCCCATAGGCATCAGCAGCACTAATTTATGAATGTTTTTATTGGAGATAACTTTCCTAAGAAACAGAGATAAAATTTTTTAAGGTCATTAGCCATAATAGTTTTATAGATATAGTTATATGAACATGTTAGTTTTACCTACTTAGTTATCTGCTATCTTTAACTTTTTCTATTTTAATTTAATAATGATAAAATAAATCTCACATTGACTTTCATCCTAAGGTGTTAAAAAAACTTTAGGGGATGAACGTAATTTAGTAACTTATATGCTTGCTCATAAGTTTATGGCTGTAAGAGTAACATTTAATTACTTTTTTATTTCATCATGTTTTCATCCAGTCAACAGAAGAATTGATTCCTCAGTCACTGGGAAAGCACAAGTCGAAACTCTTGTCAATGAAGTTAAAATGTCATTGAGAAAAACATTCTAATAGAATCATCACAGTTTTCATGTCTAATTTATAGGCTGAAGTGGTGGTTGAGTGGTTAAGTACACTTGTTGCTCTTTTATAGGACCCACGTTGAGTTCCCAACACCCACACTCACAAACATCTGTAAATACAGTCCCAAGTGATCCAATACATATTCTGGCCCCACATAGAATGCAGCTATGCATGCAGGGAAAACACTTGAAAACATAAAAGCAAACATTTAAAAATTCTTAAATTTAAATATGCACTTGATCCTATCTGCCCTTGTAATTCAATAGCCATTCGTGGCACAGCAGTTGCACATCTCACTCAGAGCATATAGAGGTAAAATGATTAATGAAATTGTTATATTGCTAGGTTTGAAGTATATGTGAGTATGCATACGTACTTTTCAAAGTGAGAAACAATTGTTAGATGTATGTGCATATTTTAGTAATTTTCTTTTCCAGTTGTCAAGCACTATGACAAATAATTTACATGCATTATTTTATGTAATGCTTATTTTCTGTAAATTACTATTTTCCCCATGTTACAAGTGTGAAAATCAACCATCAGAATCACCATTCATTGTGCCTAAACTTGTTGGTTGTTAGAAGGTACAGTCAGGGCTCAAATCCAAACTTTGCTATCAACCGCTATCCATTGGAAATAACCTTAGATTAACTATATCTCAGTTTCTTCCAAGATTTCCAGGTTTTGAATAACAGTTTAAAAATAACAAAAGCATGAAATGGTTGCTACATGTCAAAACTGGTTGGTTAAGAATACCATGGTAGATTTGTTTTATGATATGCATGATTTTGGAATTCTGAATGAGATAGTGTCAACTCTTAAGACATTGGCTGTCTACTTAATTGGCTGTCTATTTGATCCTGAGCAATAAATGCAGCACTACAGTAAAAAAGTTACTTTATGACACAAATATTGATAGCTAGGAAGGAACTTTTAGACTTAGAATGAGTTTAAATACCACATAAGCTATTGGTGAAGTTTCCGATTCCTTGGTCCTTAATGAATTTCTGCATTCATCCCCAAATACTGAACCACTCAGTTGTTAAAATGTCTGGCAGCGTTATGATTTAGGAAAATATGGTTTTCAAGTTCATGGTGCTGTAACCAAAGTCTTACTTTGTAGTCTTTTTATTTGCTAACGAAGTCCCAGAAAATTGCTACTCCCTAATTGGCACAAATGGTATTTTTGGTTTCATAGCATTATTTAATCTTTGGGGTTCATTAGTTATTTGTGTCATTGTATGTGTTATACATCTCTCCCATGCTAAACTACAGAATCCAGGGGAACAAAGACTGTGATTTTATTGTTCAGTCTTTCACTGCACCTGCAATGTTGAATGATGTAGCTGGAAAATACTAGACAATAGATCAATATTTAATAATATAGGAATAGATGAAAAATAGAAAACTGGGTACATGAGCCATACAGTGGTTTTAGACTTGATTTATATTATATAGACTCCTGTTCTTAATTCTGCAGTGCCAGACTAATTCTACCTCTCTCAAGGTCTAACAGCTTTGGGAGTTTATGTGATGTGATAGAAGGCAAGTCTGTTTGCTTGGTGATTACAAGAGGACAGATACAATATTTACTAGCCTTCACAACTCCTGAACAAATGTAGTCCCTTGAGAGGTGCACATAGTAATAATGCAAGGAAACACAGCCATTATCTTGAAGCCAAGTCACACAGGCATTGAGGCTGTGACTTGTGTTCCTGTGGTAAGGAGCTCTGGAGATGTCAAGGATAATTTATGGTGATGCTGATGAGCAGATTTTATTTAAATACTGTAATTGTTGAAGTAATCCAAAGTTAAAAAAAATAAAAAAAACAGCACCTGGCTGAGTAAACATCTTGTTGGCCACTTTTAACACTCTGATATACTATTGTTTCAAATATTTACATTAAAATATTGGAGTCTTGTGTACTAAAGTGATGCAAGAGAGACAAACTAACCACAAATGCTTCTTTCCTCATGCAGATAGGATTTGGTTTTCTCAAGCAACACTTCTACTCATCTTGATGTAGTCCATCATTTTGTTTCTTTCCTTTTTATTTGATCTAAAGTTAAATGATGTTTCAAAAGGAGGACAGTGATAGCACACATACACATATATGTATGTGTTTGTAATATATATATATATATATATTACAGTACTAATACCTTTGGGGAAATTTTTAGCAAAAGAAAGCATTCATTCCTGTTTCTATAGAAACAAGTAGCAATCAGGAGGCTAAAGATGTTCTTTCAAGTTTATAAGCTAGTAAGGCCTGCTCAGCAAGCCCCAGCCTGCTAGAGGAGCTGAGTACAAGGCCCACTTGCTGGGGAAGTTCCTCTGTCTGCATACCTCTAATCTCATTGGCAGTAGGGGAGAGCCAGCTGGAAATCCCTGCTCCTTCACATGCTGAGTAGAGTCACAGACCAGTCACTCAGCATCACAAAACCAGAAAAACTTCTGTCAAAAGAAGAAAAAAATAATCAGAAAGAAAACTCAGCATCAATTGTCAGCAGACCTTTAAATGTGTTCCTTGCCATTGAGAGCAGGATGCTAGGTGTGTCCTCACCCAGATCACCTATAAACTCTTCCGAGGAAGCTTTTAAGCTTCAGGACTTCATACCAGTCTTTTGCTCTTATAACTTTCCTACTTCCATAAAATCTTTTCTTAATAAAATTAGAGGTAAATGTCTACATTTTCATTTAATTTCAAGAGCTGGAACATTCTTGACAAGTGGATGTTAGCTAAGACAATCAAATTCTAAGATAAATGCTTCCCTAAAGCCTAATCAATACCACAGCTTTAAAATGATTTCCCCTGTCTTTTAAATGAAGTTGAGGTCAAACATAATGACAGGATGAAGCAAGCCTGTTTTGCTTCAATCTGACAAGCCCCAGAAGATAGAGGTATACCCAGTAATAGAGAAAAGAGTTTTACCTTTGCTTGACATTTGCTTTGTACATAAAAACCCAGTATATTGACATCTCAATGTATTAGTTGTTGGTAGTCCAAAACATGACACAAATTTAGATATTATTTCTTTCTGCTTACAAATATATAAACTTGATCAACAAGAGAGTATTTATTGCAGTCTTTCTTTGCGATTGGCAGAGCATAATGAATCATTCTGAAATACAAACTTCCTAAGATTTGAAATATGTCACAGAAAAACAGAAGGCACAAGGGGACTGGATTGTAAAATAAAAAGATCACATTTCACATTCTATAAGTTATAAATACAATAGAGTGGCATTAATAGGATGCTAGATAAAATGTGTAGAAGAGAACTACATTCTGTGACCAGGTATTAAAAGCTGTTTGAAGAGCAGTCAGGGTTCCCTGCCCTGTGGAAAGTCCGAAGTCCTCCCCCCTCCATCCTGGTCTAGGAAGGTGAACATCCAAACTGGCTAGGC
>NW_004949177.1:849906-866341 GCF_000317375.1 Microtus ochrogaster
AAAAAAAAAAGAAAAAAAAAGAAAAATAAACTATTAAGACATGAAAAAAAAAAGCTGTTTGATTTCCTGGAAACTGTCTTGTGGAGGCAGTCAGTGTTGTACAATGTGGTAGCCTATGGAGTCCCCTTTCACTGGCTGTGGGAGCTCTGATAAATCACCTCTCCTCTGTGACTTCAGTTTCTTTATCTGATGGTGGTGATAGTGATGGGATGATGCTTAGGGGGTGAAGGAAGAAGATGATGGATTATATGACTATCAGCTTTAGATAAGAATACTAGAGCCATAAGAAGTATGCAATATAAGGATTGTTTCTTTCCACTTTTCTATGAAGAAACCACATTAGTACCTTACCTTTATCAAGGCTTTAACTCTCATCTCTCTGATATTAAATGAGACCTAAAGTTTTGCTAAAGCATAATTTGACAGAAATAAAAATAATTTTTCTTAAGCGAAAGACACATATTTAATCAATAATATCCCACATACCCTCAGCACATTTTATTCCAACAATTTTTCCTTTGGAAACAAAATTAGGACACAAAATCAGTTACAACTTTCAATTAAGATTTAAGAAATTTAGGTTTTCTTTGATAGAACCAAAGATTTTCTGAGTCTCTGAGGAGATTCATACATTTGATCTCTGGAGTGAAGTTATATCATTATGAGGGTATTCTAAAACTTTGTATATATGGGTGAGTCTTGGTTGCCTAATGAAGAGCCTGCACAAAACTGAGGTCAGTAATTATGTATTTTATGAATTAATGAAAATATTATTAAATAAAGACTGTAATGTTTACCAAACAATTCTCAATGAATATATTCTGTGATTTTCTTCTCTAAAGAACCTGTGCTGTGTCAGGCCACATGTAACATATGATAAAGAAATAGCCATCAGTGACATGGCAAGAATCATTGCCTGCATCTCACTCACTTGGTTGATAGGCACTTATATACACTGTTTTTTAAGGACAGGCTATCTTAATTACTTTCTTTAGTACTTATCTTTAATTTTGTTTTTGGAGGGAACCTATAATTTTTACCAACTAAAATAGCCTGGTATATGTTTCTATTGACCTGTAATTCTCAAATTGTCATTGTCATCTTTATCAAGCATTCTATTCTTGTAGGGAGGCTGCTTGTTTCCTGGCTGCCTGAGAGCTCAGACTCCTGAAATAATAATACAGAAACTGTATTAATTAAATCATTGCTTGGCCCATTAGCTCTAGCTTCTTATTGGCTAACTCTAACATCTTAATTTAACCCATTTCTATTAATCTGTGTATCGCCACGAGGCTGTGGATTACTGGTAAAAGTTCCAGCATCTGTGTCCAGTGGGGCTACATGGCTTCTCTTTGACTCTACCTCCTTTCTCCCAGCATTAGGTTTAGTTTTCCCCACCTAGCTCTGTTTCCCTATAGCTCTGTTAAAGACCTATAACAGCATAAGGAGGAGAATCCCACATCATACTATGAACCCCACTACCTGTATACTATTACCATGTCTACAGAGTTACAAATTCTCATCAATTTGGTAATGAGGAAATTTCATCATTGAATAAAATGTTTTCATTACTTGACTGAGTTATAGATGGGGAGGCAGTTGTGGTTGATTTCTTGTTTTATTGAGATCACAAAAGTATCACTTTGATCCAAATGATTCTAATTTTGCCTCTACTATGCACAGAGTTTAAGACTTGAACTTTATATTTATATTCTATAAGGTCAAAATGAGAATCTTTAGAGAAGAAATGTGGAAAGTATGCCATATGTCACTACTTTTCAGTTCGTCTGGATATGCCAATGTAACAGGAGCAGTCAGCGGAGACATAGCAGCTCCTCATTTTATGTGAGATATAGGAAGTTCTCCCTGTTTATAGTGTTTGGCGTTTTGTTACAGTTTGTCGTGGATGCTCAAATAAAACCTCAAAAAACTCGTGTGTCTTAAGAACACAAAAAGTTTATAGTCTCTCAGTTCACAGACTACAAGTCAAAAATCGAAGCATTAATTGTGCTGCCTTTGAAGGTGCCAGGAAAGATGCTTCCCATATCAGTATTCTAGCTTTGGGTAAACTGAGTAACCCTATACCTTTATATGGCTGTCTTCTTGTGTATTCACCTAGTCTTTCCTGTGGGACTGCTCTGCTCATTTCTGTATTCAATGTTTAGTTCTGCAAGGACACTAATTTTCTTCAGTTAAGGAATACTCTGATTACCTCAAGCTAGCCTGCACAGCTCTTTATGGTCCTCTTTCCAAATAAAATAACATTCTGAGATTATGAGCATTAAGACTTTGACATATCTTTTTCTTATTGATTTTGTTAATTAAACTAACTCTTTAATATTGTCCTGCCTGTATAAAGTGTATTCTAGTCAGTCTTATCTCCCTTCCTTATCAAACCACCTCCTATAATCCCTTTCCAGCATTAATGTCTTTTTATTTTTTTCTGATCTAATTGATTTAAGCAGGATCATCCATTCAACTATGACTTTAAAACTTTCTATTGGAACTTTGTGGGCTTGCCAATGGGCATATAACTTGAAGATCATAACTTCTCCTCAGAGCTAATAATCCTCCATTGAAGGATAAGGATCCATGAACCCTGCCTCCATCCACAACTGATTGTTGACAGGGCCACAGACATTTCCTGTAAATCTGATTTTTTTTAAAAAAAGGAATATGACTAAGGAAGTCACAGGCCATAGTGGGGAACTTACTACTCATATGGATACATTTATGTAATGTCAAACTGCCTTCTGAATGTCTGTGTTTATATACATAGACAAGTGCTGTTCCAAGTTGTAACCAGAGAAGCCTCTTTCCAGTGTACAGTGGTGAATGTAGAGACTCACAGCTACTGAAGCTGCAACAAATTATAACAGCTTAGTACTCAGCCATATCCTTTTATGATGGAACACAATTTCATATAGTTTAAAACTCTATCTCTGAATAGATTCTTTCTGATTATTAAGAATGATTATCAATCATAAATAAGTTTATTGAAAATAGAAAAAGCATATGAATAGATATTATAAACATATATATGTACAAATATATAAAATAATGTTCACTATCTTATGAGGAAAATGGAAATAAGAACCATAGTAACATATTACTTTACATTCATAAAGGTGATTATGTTCACTAATACCCACATTTGTAGTGTCGCTGGAGAAGTAGAGACTCTGAAATACTCAGCTTGTATGAAGATGAAAATCTTAGAGCACAGTGTAGCCGCTGCAGAAAACAAGTTAGTGTTCCATCTAAACATGGAGTTAGCATATAACACATTTCTACGTGTAAGTATATATCAAAGACATACGCCTTCATAAAAAAGTAATATTAAGCTGTTCATAATAGCATTATTTGTAGTAACCAAAAATGGGAATAATCTCCAAAAGTGTATCACCTGATGAATATATAAAGAAATATGGCTTGTCTATGCAATGGAGTTTATTGAATCACAAAAGGAAGAAACTATCAATTAAAGCTTCATTATATATAAACCTTTAGAGTTCTACAGTAAATAAGAAAGACAAAATATAACATATTGTAAGTTTTCATTTATGTAAGATATACAGAGTGGGAAAGATATATTGAGTGTTTTCAAAAGTGTAGGGAGATGTATTATAGCTTAGTAATGCTCTCTCTGTCTATCCCTCTCTTACACACACACTCGACACTTTCACTCAATATCTTTACCACTCAGAGATGATTCACTAAAGCATTAACTAGATTATTGTTTACAATCAAGACCAACAGTTTCTCCCTATTGAGGAGTATTTTATCAGAAGCATTTGGAATTGCTGCTACATGGTGATATTAAATACCAGACAGACTTTAAAAAGTATTATAAAAATTATGGTGGAACACAGTAATCACTCTATTTTGTAAGAACCACCTAGTTTTCATGGAAAAGAAGATACATAAAAAGGTTTCAGTACTGAGCCAGTTTGCAGGTTCAATCAACACCCCAGGTTTCTCTGGCTTTAGTGATGGACACATTAGCCATCCCTAATTCCTAGAGCCTAAGGGTTCATTCTCCTTAGGACTTTCTCTATGGGAGAGCACATGAGATACAGGATGTATGAAGCTAAAACAGTTCTCTGAATTTAGGTCCCACGTGGAGGAAATTCTGCATGCAATGATAGGGATTTGAAATTGTAGAAAGACAAACATTTCTTGTGTGTTTTCAAAAAACAGTAGTCAATACTAAACATTGATCTTTGAAATGGCATTAGAACTACAATTTCTATCTGCAATATATGCATGTAAAGTACATTAGTATTAGAATTTATTTGCAGCCAGCATCATGGTTATTTTCAGTGATGTATTGTTTTCTTAAAAATAGGAACAAGTTTAACTTTGCAGTAAACAGCGCTTAAAGCTCACATCAAACATTTAAGGCTAATATATCATTTTCACTATGTGGGGAATGTTAATCTTTTTTTAGTTTTGTTTAAATAATACATATATTTCAAATTTTATTTTCTGGAAAATAAATCTAAAGTATGGGGCATGTGGAGTATTTTGTGTACTGCAAAAATATCTGGAATTAACAAGAAATTAGTGTTAAGTGTCATGCTCTCATCTGCCTGTGTACTAAAAAGTTCATGGTAAAATTTTATTTTTAGCACTCCAAATTGTAATGCTCAGGGAGATAATTTTTATTATTATTATTTCATAGGACATTATATGAGTAGGAGACAGGATAAGTCAACACTCTTTTGAACAAATAAATACAAGGGTCATATGAAGGATAGTAGAGATTTGTCCCAATCTATATTTCCTGTAGAAGCATCATGATTTGTGATTACCTGAATCATCCAAAAGTGAGCAAGCAATGTTCATTTCAGACTTAACACAATACCAGGTGTGGCAGTGCATACATTTAATTCCAATACACAGAAGAAAAAAGCAATCAGATGTCTTTGAGTTCAAGTCCAGTCTGACCTACCATAGTGAGTTCCATGCTAACCAGGGCTGTATAGTAAGATCCACACACACACACACACGCACACACACACACACACACACACACACACACACACACACCCCAAAAACAAACAACAAAGAAACAAACAAAAACCATATAAAATTGTTTTATTCTTGGTTAGACCCTGAAAATTGGTACTTTTCCTGTACTATATTGAACATTCATGAAAATGTTTTGTCCTCTGTAACACCTTGTTCTTTCTTGTCAATATATAGCCAATTCTCACCAATTATGTATGAAATGATTTGATATGATATATTCGTAGCCTTCAGCTCCTTTGCACCAGTGACAAAGGGAAGGGCTAGGACTTTGTGTGTGTGTGTGTGTGTGTGTGTGTGTGTGTGTGTGTGTGTGTATTATTGAATAAGTCAGTGTGGGTGTTCACAAAAATCAAAGCTATTGAAATCTGCATTATGATTCATGGTTAGTCTCTTATACATAGCAGCCCTAACCACCACTACTCTAGGTCCAATTGCTTTGATCATTCTCAGTAACATGGAAATTTCCTTCAAGAAAAGGCCAAGATTCCATCCTATATATCTCAGGAAGTTACTTATTCTTATTGGGATCACATTGTTCTACTCAGGGGACATGACTGGGGTTTTATATTGGCATAGGGATAATGGGTTGAATTTGGAATGCTTTTCTACTGTTATTGTGATAAAGAAAGTCTGGTAACTGGACAGTTTAGCACTTGGTAGTTTTGGTCTTAATAATTACTCATCTGCTGACATCTGGCATTAGCCATTTCTACTCACTAAATACTGGTCCATGCCTTATCTCACCCTGTACATTAAGCCTCAGAATAAAACAAAGAAGTACATATTATAGTCTTCATTTAGAAATAGAGCCTGACATTCCTATACAAATAGCCTTATTATTTTCCTCTGTTACGATAGTGTGCATAACCCTTATACACACACAAACTCACAATAGTGATAGTGCTGTGTGTGTGTCTGTGTGTGTTTGTACAAACTTGTGTAACTGATTATTGCACACAATGTCTGGGAAATGAAGATCACTTAGTAAAAAATATTCATATTTTTTGTTCTCCCCAGTACTGAATATTTTGTCAATGCCAGTGGGTTCAATAGATATTTGTGAAATTGAATTAAAATCTCACTAAGTAAAATTTACAAGTGACTTTTGTTTTCTAATTAGCTTTCTGACAATATGGGTAGTAAATGCCTGATGGAATGAATAATATATAATAAAAGTTGTTTATTTGTAGAATGAGCATTTATCATTGTTTTTACTCCTTTCCATCAACTTTTAATTCACGAAAGCCTCACAAGTTAACTATGAAGAAATTACATTACTAAATATTGAATAATAATTATAATACATGATATGTTTTCCTTTTAATTAGCAAATAGAGTGTTCATTATGTTTTAGATAATTGGTACATATCATTTGATTTTTTTACTTTATTATCATTTGTGGCAGGTGATTACATTTCTACAGGGTATAATTTTTATCACATTGTTTTGAAATTTGATTGCAAGATTATGCAGAAAAGAATACAGTGTATTCAAATTACTTTGAATTTCTTAAATTCTTTGCTTCTGAAAATTTTACCCTTTTTTCTCTTCCCTGTAGGCATATATGAAATAAAGATTCAGAATTGAGGACATCTGATAATAATGTGACTTTCTTTAAATGACCAACTTAGGGAATTTAGAATTTGTACTTTGGAACTTGCACTTGTGTCTGCTTGCAATAGCTATATCCAATAAAGGCAAGGTATAAACAAAAACAAAAAATTATACACCAAAATTTAACATATATTGAAAATAATTTATTTTATTATGTACCTTTTACCTAATATTATTGTTGTTGGAGGCTGCTCATTTGTTGCCAGCTGCCAGCAATATTTTGATGGGCTCTGGAAGAGGCTTCTGTCTCTGTAGCAGCTCCATGACTTCTTTCTGATTCTGCCTACTCTCTCTTTATATATATCTATATCTATATCTATCTATCTATCTATCTATCTATCTATCTATCTATCTATCTATCTATCTATCTATCTATCATCTTCCAACCTCGGTATATTCATTGGACAAAAAAGCTTTATTCATTAACCAGTAAAAGCAAAACGTAGACAGAAGGACTTCCCACACCATATTACAAGGTTGTATATAATAAATAGAAATGTTCTAAGATTCTCTGATCCCTGAAGGAGCTCAGTAGCATGTAGTCTTTAGCTCTCTATCCTGTCTGTGTAACTAAACTGATAATTTTTTGTTACTCTGCTATGAGATTAAAACTGTGAGTTTCACTATGACAGGAAATCTGTAATGGTGCGCATGTTGCTTGATAACAGAAAGACCTACTTGCTTCTGCTTTGATAATATTGTCTATAATCAATGAAAAATAATGTCCTGCATATATTTTAGTTACTAAAGTATTTAGGGTTGGAACTACAGCATCTGGGTGCATAGTCAAAGTTTGTCTTAATAAATTGATTATCTGGTTTACAAATTCTACAATGGTAGCCTTTGAGGGAACAGTGCTTGGAATAAGAAGGGTTATTTTCAAAAAAGCCAATTTGATTAAGAAACAAAATCATCTAAGAAGAATAAATAGAGTGTGTAACTATACTTAACGAAGTTGTGATGATATTACTGTTAGCAAAACTCTTGAATCCCCTTATTTCTTCTGAGTTTAAATAATAATGTTTAGTGCTATTCCTGATGGGGTTCAGTACTTGAAGGGAAGGAGTTTCCTATTTATATTTATCCATGCAATCTGTTTAGCAGTTATTCCCTTTATAATGGAATGTTGCCTTTCCCATGATTCCTTAGGGCACACAGGGAGAATGGCATGGACCTCTTGAATAATTAATATGGTTTTTAAAACAGTAGTCATAGAAACCCAAACAGTGTCACACATTTGGATTTTAAGAATTAAGCACATTTTGAATATTGCATTTAACTGAAAGAAGTATCTATCTCCCAAAGACAAAAGCATTTTCCCCCAATTCCCCTGGTTTAGTGAAGTGAATATGAATTTATAGGTATGTGGAACTAATCCATGCTTCGTGATAAAATTATTTTCATATTTTTGTGTTTGAATTGCTTAATGGAGTCCCATTGCTCTGTATTTGAATTCTCCATTTAATTGAGATGTTTTCACATGCAAGCTTCCATTTTCTTGCTCTATCTAAAGTGGTTTAGTCACAGGTTATTACTTTTTTATTAAAGAGAAAATGTAGAACTTAATTTACAATAGAATAGCATAGACCACTCACTGTCTTGAGTATCTCTAAGGTATCATATTCTTTCTAACGTCAATGCAAACCTCTGATCATATTAAAATGTAGGATTTGTGAGTGCATTTAGACAATTGTGAATTGTAAAAAGAAAACAGCAAAAGAGTTTCTAGACCTATTAGGTTACTTTTATGGCTCCTTTACTTGTCTAGAAAAGATCTCTTTTCAGAATTAATATTGTCATTACCTTGGAGGAGTGTGTATGTGTGCACGTGCACATGCATGTGTGTGTGTGTGTGTGTGTGTGTGTGTGTGTGTGTGATAAGTCAACCAGGCAATAGCAAAAAGCTATCACCCAGTCTTCAGTAACTGTGTATGTGGATAGAATAGGAAAAGTTCGAAGTTATTTATAGTAAATAAATAGTAAACCCTCTGGTTTCATAAACCATGCTATGCTGTTATTTGCTCAGGATTATTCCACAAACCACTGTAGGTCTCAGACTTCCAACTCCCTACTGTCCTAGACTGATGACGGGTGATTAGCAGTGATACCATATACAAATCAGGCAAGAGGAAAAGGAAAAAGAAAGCAAGACCTGTGTTCATTACATCTGCCAGTTTGCTGCCTATTTAAAACTCAGTTTCTCACAACAAATTGCAGTCTCATGGATAGTATCCCATGTTTGAGCTGTTCTTCTGTATAATCTTTCTTGCCCAAGACACTGAATATTGAACATCCTGGGAGACCTGCATTCTCTTTCTAATTCCATAAGTGCTTTCTGATAAGCACACTCAAAGGTATTATTGTGTATTTCTTCAAAAGCCTTTCCATCCAAGCCCTGTGTCTCACTTGCATCAGGTACCACCTACTTTTCTCCTCTGGGGCTATGTGTGCTTTCATTAGGATTCTGACTGCATCGCTGGCCCAGTGTCCTTCCATCTGTTGATAAGCTGCAGCGCTTTGGCCGTGCTTTTTGGAATTTTCCAGCAAAAGGACTGATGCTTCAGCAAAAGCCTCAAATTCTTTCTCTGGGCCCTGAGTTGGCACATTATCTTATTCATTTTAGTTGTTCATGTGTTACACTTAATTTAGTTGCTAGTCTTTAATTTTTTGTGAACTGACACAGAGAATTTCAAATATCTGTAATTGGATGTACTCTTTCACATTTTGAGCTCTAAGTTTTGCAAAGCTGCAATGCTGGGTTTCTAAAGTTTACCTGTATATGAGGCCATGTTCTGTTATGCTTCTACTTTATTTTGTATGCTGTCTCTTTAACATTGCCTGTCACTGTTCCTTTTTATAGCTCCACAGTTTCTTTATTCTCTGTAATCCTTTTTTCCTGGCTTATTTGCTTGAAGAATGTACTTTACTGTTATCTCTTACCATTTTGTGATTCAGATCCATCTTGCACCAAATGTCCTGTGCTTTCATGTTTCTCTTCACTGCCTGGGAGATTCTTGAGGACAAGGAACATATGCTATTTTGTCTCCCAAGTGTTTTGGGCAATATTGGGCTCGTATAATCTGTCCAATGAATTTTCCTAGTAAGAACCTGCTCCACATTAACTCTTTAAGGATCTTCAATCTCTTCAACTCCTTGCTTTGTATTATTATTAATTTTTGCCTATAGGTATGTCTAAGAGAAAAGACATGCCATAGTACATTGAGATACTGTAATCAACCTGAAATAAATGAAACCCTGAAAGACTCTTGTGCCCCTTCCTTTGGCGATCAGGCTATTGAAATAATGGCCCCCAGAAATTGGAATTCCATTTATCATCTCATGCTGAGAGAAAAAAAGGCTAGGTCCACGTTCAGTCAGAACGAGAAGCTTGTCTTTCCAGGCAAGAGCTTTACCACTTGTCAGAATGCCTTCCAGAAGAAACTGAATCCGAGATGAGTGGTAAAATCATACCTTGACCTGATTGCTCAGCTCTGTATAACTCTGATCCTCTACATAAACACTCCTTGAAGATTCTGTTGACCGACTTGAGTCTTGTCTAATTTCGCCATGCGTGGAAGCACAGTAGCTATTTACTGCATTGTAAACTTATAGAAATTGTGTGGAGGGTTAGGAACAAAGCACCCTTACAGTGATCTAGCTACAGAAAAAAAATGAAATATTAGTCTGAATGAAAATGTTTTTATGTTGATGATTAAGCATTGTAGCTAGTTTTTATATGCTGAATTGAAAACCCAAATATGTCTGTAATTAATGACTGAGATGGATGGCTGAAAAAGTCTCAATATTAATTTCTGGATGTCTTCAATATATCTTATCTGTGAATAATACTGGAGTGTGTGCCTGCATGAATATGCAGCTAAATATTTCCTGAGCTTCAGGTAAGGCCAAACACTGTTTAATTTAGTAAATAATAGGCTTTTATCAGCAGAATGTATAAAACTGCTATACATGTTTTGAAAAATAAAGTGATAGTTGCAATTTAACACACTAAAAATAGAATATTCAATAGCAGTATTAAAATTATGCTATCCATCAGTTATGACCTCATGTAAATACCATTCTATTATATTGTTAAATACAATAGTATGGAAAAAATATAATGGTATTCTAGTACCTACATGAAAACTATACTAAAGAAAATGGAGAAATCGGTGCATACAATATGTAAAAACAGCTTAAAATAGGCTGATATTTGTGAGTATGCCTGGAAAGCTTGTAACACTTTCAGCTAGGTTTCATGCCATTCAGTCTGCCAAGTGGCCAAAGACACAAGCTAAAACATGAAGAATCCTCTGGAGTAAACAGTTGTGGTGGGGTGGAGTGTTTGCCTTTAGCCTGAAGTGCTGGGAGTGAAAGAGAAGGAGGGCAATATCTTTCCTGTAGTTTCACTTAACTGATTCTCTTTGGACCTAATTGACTCTCCATTAGTTCAAAGATAGCATGTCGTTTTAAGTTTTCCCAGTGCAATGCTAGGTTACTACAAGCTTTCCTACTACCAAGGAGTTCTGTGATTACAAACTGGACTCATGCTTCTCTGTTAGTTGATAATCAAGGTGCTCCTAAAAAGGAAACACTTTTTTTTTTTTTTGAGACAGGGTTTCTCTGAAGCTTTGGAGCCTGTCCTGGAACTAGCTCTTGTAGACCAGGCTGGCCTCGAACTCACAGAGATCTGTCTGCCTCTACCTCCCGAGTACTGGGATTAAAGGCCTGCATCACCAGCACCAGGCTGAAAGAAACACTTTTTAACTATCGAGTTATATCTCAGGGAATTGGTAAACCTGCCTGGATACACTTGTCCATTCATACTTAGGGGCTTTGAGCCTAGTGCTTCCCACTTGCCAGATGGCTGCAGTTGTTGATAAACCAGTGAATCCTTCAAGCTTAGCTTTGGAACACTTTTAAGGGGATTATCCTTGAGACTGGCACATTCACCTTTAGTAAAATAATCTCCAAATTTGAAAAGAATCAAATAACAATGTGGAAAAAATAAATCTATCATTCTCTATTGTTAAAATAATGACTTATTTCCAATATAGTTGTAGAAATAACAAAAAATTACAAAGAAAACCTACTTGAAATTAATCACTTCTCAAAAGAAAGAAGCATGAATCTCAGATAAAAGGGTCAAAGCTCAATATAATATAAATACCAAAAAAGATCAACTATATTTTATTATTAAAACTTATCTTTTTTCTTTTTACTGTGTCCCACAGAAAACTTGCAAGAATGGGGCAAACAATTTTTTTGCACCCCTTACCCAGATTCCTTGAGTGTTAATATGTTACCACACTGCTTTCTAAAACTTCCTCTTAAATATGTATATGTATGTATATGTGCATTCATAGACATGTTTTTCCTGAATTATTTGACAAGTAGTCATAGACATGCTATTTCCTCACATATAAATTGTTCAGTGAATTTTTCCTAAACACATTTTTTATTTAAGTATTTGTCAAATTTAAAAGCTAATATTGATACCAGAGGCTTAATTACTTATTTTTAGTAATTGATTAAATTAATAATTTTGCCAATTGCCCCAGTGAAGGATGATCTTTCTAGCAAAAAGAGAAAAAAGTTCAAGATCATTCAATTCATTTGCTTATAATTGTCTAATTTATTTTTATTTTTTTAATTGTCTAATTTAATACTGTTCCTCAGTCTGTTTAGATATTTTGTGGCCTTGATTCTTTTGAACAACACAAGCAAGTTTATCTTGCTAAATGTCCTTCATTTTGTGCTTCTTGAGATTACCTTCACATTTTGTACTCTTGGAATGAAAGCCACAGGAGGGAGCTTGTATTCTCTTCAGTATACTATATCAGGAGGCACACAGGGTTGATTGTCCTATTACTGGAGATGTTGATTTTGATCACTTAATTAAAGTGGTATCTAACAGGTTTGTCCCATATCAATTCAGTATTTTTCAGGCCACTAAGATGGCTCAGTGGGTAAAGGAACCTGCTGCTGGGCCTGATAATCTGATTTCAATCACTAGGATCCACATTGTGGAGGGAAAGAACCAACTCTGCAGGTTTTCTTGTGACCTCCACAAATGCACCATGGGGTGCATGCACACACACTTAATAATCCACCTATCCATTTATCCATTAATCAATTAATAAATTTCATTTTAAGTCAGCATTTTTGTTTTCAGTAATTAATGTGTCTTGTTGTGAGAAATTATTAAGTATCTTTTTATGATGAGTCTATTATCTTGTTCCTCATCACAATTTCACCCATAAACCAACTGAAAAAAAATATGAAGATGTACAGATGCCCAATAATCATATGATGGTATATTAACACCATAAGTCATCAAGGAAAACAAATCAAAATAATAATGAAGCATTTCACATATTCACTAGAATGACTGTGCTCAAAAGGATATGTAATAATAAGTGCTGACAAAAAAAACGGAGAATGTTTCATGTATGACTGAAAGGAATGAGAAATGTAGAACCAAATGCAGAAAACAGCTTTAAAAAAAAAACAAAACAAAACAGTACTTCACTTACCAAATCAATCAGCAATTGTACTTTTAGGTATGAAGGTACCAAATAAACTTGAAAACATTTTCTCACATCAGAGCTTGTACATGAATGTTTATAGAAGAACTAATAATGAGCTATGAAAATAAAAACAATTGTCTATAAGCCGAATTGTGGGTAGTCTATCCATGACTTAGCCATCAAGTAAACATGATTCAGTTGCTGAAAAAGTAGCGTAAAACATATAGTACAACCTGGACAACCTTGAAAAACACAGGAAGTAAAAGAAGGCAGCCACAAGACACTACAAATTGCATAATTTCATTTATATAAGATGTTCACATTAGGCAAAGTTACCATGACAGAAAGTAGATTAATGAATGTTATCGAGTAGAGAAAGAGGCAGTTGGGCAACAAATGCTTAATGAGCACAAGGTTTCTTTTGAGGGTAATAAAAATTATCTAGAATTAATTGTGATTATTGCATAACATTGTTGATACACTAAAATCGCTAAATTATATACTTTAAATGGCTCAGTTATGTGCTATATGAGTTGGATCTTAGGAAGCTGACACACACACAGAACTTCTGGTAGTAGTTTTAGCACGCAAATGATTCCACTGAATCACTTATTATGGTATATGCTGAGTGTGAAATAAACATAATTACAGTTACACCAGTTTGCGTTTTATAACACCATTGACTAGAAATACACACATTTTCCATATATGCACTCTCTTCATACGTCTTCATGCATTTTCATATAGCCTTCCCACTATTAATATCTCCCGCTACAGTGAGGAATCATGTTAGCACACCACTAGCTCCAAAATTTCATAGTTTGCATTAGGACCTGTGGTTGTTATTTTGCATCCTGAGTATGTGAACAAACCTATAACATGTAAGCACCATTACAGCAGTAAACAGAGCAAAAAGCATTTTGTAAATAATGGTTTAATATTCCACCACTCCAGCCTTGACTGCTAACGTATATCTGTAATCTTAGAACTCTGGAGATAGGGATGGGAGGATCGCAAGGCTAGACTACATAGTGATATCCTTCATCAAAAATCTAAGGCTTGGGGATATAGCTCAGTGACGGTACCATTACTAAAAGAAAAAAATCTCATAATTTCTTTGAAATTAATGTTAGATTCCCACAGTAAAGACAAAGTATCATCTCTCTCTTCCTAATCTCTTCTCTCTTTTTTCATTTACTTCTTACTTTCCCCCTTTTTCTTCTTCTCTTTTTCCTTCCTTTCTGATTTCTTTGCGCATTTCTCTCTTTTCTCCTCTCTCCCGAATCCATTTGTTTTTCTTACTCTCTTTAGTCTTATGTGATTCAATGTACCTATATGCTTTTACTGTCATTTTATATTTTGATTCTAAATGTCTTTTTGTCTAGTAAGAACCCCCATAAGATAGTCCCTATGCCTTTTTGACATTCTACCATTACTCATCATTAGGTAAGTCTTTCTTTGCTAAAACAGGAAATTTATTCTCAGTTCATTTTGTATTTTCCCTTTTCATAGCCTGTAATCAGCTATTTTCCGAGCATTCATTTTCAGTGGAAAATGTTGAGAAACCAAGATCTCAGCACTGAATGTGCCTCTTGTTACTGCCAAGCCCTTTTACTAGAGTAGAGCTAGTGGAGCTAGAAAATACACACATGCACACACACATATATGGAACATTTCAGTTTTTCTTTCATGTAATATACGGCAGATGTGGGCAAACATTGGAAACCATGAGATTTTATTTCCACCTTCAGTTCCCACTCAGTGCCACAGGTTTCATTCTACTCTTCACTCTTTTCATATTTATAGCTCCAAATCCTAACACTGAGAACCCTGGACCCCATTTTTCAGCATATATTAACTTACATGCTTAGTTTTAGAATCCACAGAAAGTATTTTCAGCATGACTAACCCATGGTGCTATGGAAGAAGCTTACTAAAACACACCATTTGCTAAATTCTGTTTTTTCTTTAGCCTAAGGACATTCACTTTAGAAACGTAGCATAGCAACACCTGGGTTACTACTTAGTCCTGTTTTCCCATACACTCCAATTTAATTATGGTAGTTTAGTCCAATTTATTTCTGTTTGAATTTCATTAAAGATTTAGGTTTTTTTTGCCCATGATTTTTCTCTTTTTTTTTTCTTTTTAAAAGCAAAGTGTGTAGGTGGCTGGAATAGAGAAGGTGGAGAGGACTGGGAAGAGAGTAGGGAGGCTAAGCTTTGGTTAGAGTATAAAAACAAAAAAAAATACAAAAACAAACTGTAAGATAATTTCAAATGTCAAGATTATTTTTAAAATGTATCTTAGTTCTTTCATATCGGTCCATGTGTACCTAAACTTATTTTCATTAAGCAAGTCTCTACTAAGGGAGTCTCAAATAATATATTCTTTTTATACAATAAAATGCTACTTTTATTTTTTACTTGAAATTTATTCCCAAATATTAGTATCTAAGAAAAATTTTTAAAAATATGGTACCATGAAATCTAAAGGAAACACTAACATCCAAAAAAGAAAAATAGGGAAATGACTGATGTAATAATTGGATAATCCAGCCTTAAGTTTATTATGTCTACTGACCAGCTCTAAAGTAGGGAGCCAAGGTTAGCTTGACCTAGTTATTTGCCCCTGGGGCTAAATCAAAAATCACTTTAAAAACTGAATGAAATTTGGCCCCTGACCTTAAAGGACCTCAGGAGATATAATGAGAGAAACAAACCAAATTGGTACATGATAAAGTCAAACCTTTTAAAAGTTAAAAAACAAAGTCGATATTCCAGTCCACTAGAAAATTACTTGATTAATAGCTGTCCAGGAGCTCAGGCCGGCTCTGAGAGTTTATTAACGAAGAGCACTAAAAGCCAGGCAAAACTGGGAGAGGGTTCATGGATAGTTTAGGGTTTTAGAGTTCTTTGGAGCCTACGTGAGTTCATAAAATGAGCCTATATTACTGAGACAATAAGGCTGAAGGAAGAGAGAATATGACTGAATGTCAGAATTCTATCCTTGTCACTACTGTTGTCAAGTACGATGATCCTAATACTTAAAGCTGTATGTGTGTAAGGAGCTGAGTTGATAAAGTACATGTGGTCTTAGAATGTTTTCAGGTACAAGAAAATAGACTTTAAAAGTATCATCATAATCATCATCATTATCATTATTAATATCATTATTGTGTGTGTTTGTATGTGTGTGCATGTGCCGCTTCATGAATGTGGAGTTCAGGGGACAACTTTGTGGAGGTTTTTTTTTTTTT